>NW_027513445.1:1160000-1460000 GCF_048772815.1 Callospermophilus lateralis
GTGGCCTCCTAAAATACCAACACAATTCATGGCAATACTTCTCTGAGGTCAGTTCCACAATTCAGTCTCTAAGGGAAATCACAACAGTGTTCAAGTCCAGGTGGACCCAGCCATCTCTTCCAACTGCCACACAAATGACGACAACTAAAACCAAAACACTCCCACAGGGCCTTCTTCATGTTTTATATAGACACTAATCATAACCTCTACCTGGAGGTTTCCATGAGGGGCGCAGCCCAAGACATTGTCAGAAATAATCTCCTTTGACCCTCATTTGCCTAAAGTCAGGGTGGCCTGGACAACCTTTCTGTGAACCAGAAGCGATCAAAAAGGCCTGCTGCTAATACTGCCCCACTTCTCAAATTTGAGGCCTACTGACGGTCGGTTATAGATTCTTTGTGTGAATTGGAGTCATGGGAAAACCCAAGCACCTATTGTCTAGCCTCTACAGGGCTTTGGAGAACTCATTTGACACAAATGATCCCTATTCTTACTTAAAGGAGATCAGGAATCTTACAGAGGAAGGCGAGAGATTTCATCCACAATGACTGATCTTTTTTCCATTTTGGTTTTGAATGCACACATGGGATAATTCTTTAGATCCATCAGGTTCTGAAAATCTAAGCCAAGCCTCACAAAAGACCAAGAGGCTGATTCAGACACATCCTTTTCCAAAACAATAAAGCAAAGAGCCACAGGTGATGCCCATTCATTTCTCTTTGAAAACTGTTTTCTTCAGGCTTCACAAATGGGTCGCCTGAGGCAAAGACTTTCCTGACATTCATGGCAACACAACAATAGGTAATCAAAAGGCTCAAAGCAGGGTTTTTCCACTGAGATATTACTGGTCACATTGATATCTGAGTTTTCTGAGATGATCGCCATTCCCTTCAGCTATCCAGTACATGACCATGTCACAGAGCTTGGAGGTGGTACATATCTTGGAAAAAAACCATGAGTCTATTCTGTAGAATAGCCAGAATTCAGGAAGAATCCAGGAACTTAGGAAGATAGTAGGTGTTGCCCATGGATAAGGCAAGCCGCAGTCCATTCATAAATTGAGCAGGATGGATGCTGGGAAGCTTTCCACTAGACAGGACACACCCATTGAGGCATTCTGATTTCTAAAGTTTACAACCACTGAGACAGTGGGATACACAGACATAGAAACACTCACCTTGTCAAATGACTTACTAGAAACAGTCCACTCCAAACCAAACAAACCGCCTTTTTTACCTATTCTCAGAACATGAGAAATTACCACAAACCCACACCCACACCCAAAAATGCACCTCCTTTTCCCAAGTAGGTCTGTGACTATCTGGAGTGTCCTCTGACTGGTAGGCCATACAATGTTCCCCAGAAATGGCCTTTTCTGTCTCAGATCTGCTCTCCTTGGTTAACTCTGTGAAGTTGTCAGGAGGCAGTTGTGAGTCAATTCCTGTCCTCTCAGGAAAGACCCCTCTTCAGAGCTTTCTTGGTATTTGGCCACACTTACATCAGTAGGTACCAAGAAAGACTGACTTTGTCCTTGGTAAATCTAAAGAAGTGAGCCCTCTGGGACTGGGAATGGCTCTGGGTGCCTGGCTTCCTGGATCCCAAATTAAGAGAGTTCCATTACAGAGGAAATAGGTCAGGTCACTTCCTTCAGTAACTGAATGAGGTCACTGCCTTGGCCACCACTTTGTCCTAACAGTTGCTTCCTACAGTCTCCTGACATGGAGGCTGCCTCTACTTCCTGTGATACTTTCACAAGTTAGAATGGTATAGAAACCATAGTCACCAGGGAACAGCTCTCCACACAGGTCTGGTTTGGTCCATCTTCCCTACATTAAGAAGAGAGAGGCTGACTCAGACACATCCTTTCATCCTGACTGTGTTGTTTGCCATGGAATATGACTTTTTCTCTCTCAGGTGCTTCATAGCTGCCTACATCTTCTTCAGAGGTCATTTCTGCAAGGACTTTTGAGGTTCTCAGCAGGTGGAAGATCCCCTACCTTCCTTTATTGTTAGACCAACTCTGTCCCTGCTTTCTGTAAAGTGAGATTGAGGGAACAGTGTATGGTTAGGGTTAAAAGCATGTTCGATTTGGCTTAGGAATCATTCTGCTGGATGAATAATTGTATTGGGAATCTGCGATATTTATGAGAATATAGGCATAAAATATAAGTATGAAAACAGAAATCTAGAAAAGATTTGAATCCCAGAAGGGCATTGCACCCTCAATTGGGATACTTAGCTTGAATAATGTTCTGCACATAGGACTCAGATAAATCGATATACAATGGCATAGGACCAAAAACCTCAGATGATTGAATGTAGAAGAGAGCATCCAGTCAAAAATGGATAGACCATAGGATTATGAAGATAATCAGTATGTTTAGGAAGAATAGTGAATCTAGTAGTTGGACCAAAAGTTGCTTAGCTATAGGGTTTCAGTTAGAGAATGAATGTAAATGTCAGCACAGGTGAAGAGTCAGCCACAATGATGAACTGGCGAAAATATAGGGAAGCAGATATCAATAGAGACATTACGAAATCAGGCAAAGTATATAGTGATTGATAGGATTACACATTTTCAACAGGGTTCAGTTTGAATATATAATCTTAGGAAGAAACAAATATGTAGTCACCATTAGGATTAATATTTGAGAGCATTAGGCAATCTGGCCATGATATTTTTAGTATTCCATGCTCAAGTTCCATTTAGGCTTTGGTAAAACCATAAGTGTGACCTTTGCAATTTGTTTCCAGATTATTACTGTGATAAAATGTATGTGTATATCAGGTGACATGAGTATTTCTTCCACCATTACTGGGAGCAATATTTTGAAAACTTATAAATTAGTACTGGAGATATAAATAGTTTTACCCTGTGTTGATGAATATAGAGATGATGCATGAATAGACCATATTGTGAATAAATTATATAACTAGTTCCAACTTTAAATAATGGATCGAATTGATATCTGTAAATATACAGGAAATATTATATTGATATACATACATTCATTGCAACCAGTTATATATCTAATGGGAATATTAGGGTTACAGTTTATCATGAAGAGTGTGTGAGTTTTGCTTCAAACATGATTATGGAATCGAAAATAACGTGTTTTGAAAGAAGTCTAGTGAAAAGACCAGTAAAGAAACATGGAGGAATACTTGTGTTCTGCAAGGAGGAGGTGATTGAAAGTGAACCAAATGCATATATATATGAAAACTTGTTGATAAAATGATATATCCTATGATGTCCATAACTTGAAGAAATAGTAATGTACCAGTGTTGAGTAAAAATGAATTTCAAAATACACATGATGTCCAATAGAAATCTACTTGCATTTATGTTAAACTGGGTCAGTTACTGTAGAAATATTAGGATTTGTAAGCACCATTCACTGAATTTAGTTTTCAGTACTCGGAAGCAAATATGTATTTCAGGTGGTTGGATATTTCTGAGAATAATGTTGTGAAATGTTGATTATAATGCCACACACAAGAACATGAATGAATTTAGGAAGTGTATAATAAGACACATATATTTCATATTTTGGAAAATCTGGATATATATATATATATATATATATATATATATATATATAGAGAGAGAGAGAGAGAGAGAGAGAGAGACAAAGAGAGACAAACACGCACACACACACACACACATTAAAATGTAGCAAAATATATTCCAATCGAAATTCATCATTTAAAATAATTCCTCCACATATCCAAGAATATTCATTTTACTGAACATGGATTAATGTATAATATTTTTTATTAGGAAGCTCACCCATTGGTTGAATTTTAAGTTCCATCAGTATTTAGGGGGAGTGATCTCTTCTCACAATTTGTATATTTGAAAATCAGTGAGCTCACAAGAATGTACGTGTGATACCAGGTAGGATTCATTATATGCATAAAAAAACTACATGTGCTGATAGGCTACAGAGAAAGGAAGACAGGAATTAACATATGAGTTAACTTTAAAAACTCATGGAGAAGTATTACAATGAAAAGTTGACTAGATTTATAACACATACCCTTGATAAAGCATAAGGCATGTCCTAGTTTACACCATGCCTCCTATGAATGGCCAGTATTTCTATTCTGTTATGTTTCTTTTTCTCCATCATATTAGGATAGGTAGTGAGAGTTTAGTAGTGAATGGATTAGTGTCAGGTATTCAGTATTTCAAATGGAAAATAGGAAAATCAATCAAATGTGAATGCAAATATGTGCTAGAAAAAAAATCTTCTCACTCTCCTCGAGAACAATGTGTTGACATTACCTTCGTCCCTATTAAGACACAATTAGAGGAGAAGAGTAAGAAAATCTGTGAATACATATCTGGAATGGAATATGCTCAGGATTTCACAACCTGGGAGGAGCTACAGAAGTTTCCAAAAGTAAGGGACAGGGTAAAGACTCAACAAACATGGAGCTCTGCCAGCCTAAATACTTCTTGAGAAATTGCCTCTGAGGTGGGGCACTTGAAATATATGTTGTTGTCAGAGATTTAGCTTCCTTTGTAGTGAGACCATCAAAGCTGGGTCTGCATCTATGTGACCTGGAGGATATGGTTTCTGATTTTCCAATGAACTTGAGGCAGCAGTGCTAAATTCTCTCTTTGTAGGTAAACTGTGGCAACTGGGGGCTAAGTGTCTCTCCATGTGGACTGTAAAGCCCTTTGGTCATCCTCCAATGTGCGATTCAAATTATACAGGAACCATTTATGTTGAGGAAGCTCACTTCAATGAATGCTCTGGAGAACACTCACAGGCAAGTTTTCCCAAAGAGTGGCCAAAAGGTCACATGAAGCCAGGCCAATTGAGGTCTACAATGTGAGGTCAATGAGTGTTTTGACTCTCAACTATGGCTGCCAAGTCTTTCAGAATAAAATCATGTAATATCCTGGCTGAGATTCCTAGTGCTCTGTGGAAAGACACCCTGGGCCTTGATCTCAGTTTCCAAGGGTGACTCTCATGCGTCGCCTCCTAAAATCCCAAAACAATTCATGGCAATACTTCTCTGAGGTCAGTTCCAGAACTCAGTCTCTAAAAGAAATCACACCAGAGTTCAAACCCAGGTGGACCTAGTCATCTCTTCCAACCACCACACAAATGACCACAATTAAAATCAAAACACTCCCACATGGACCTCACCTTCTTCCATATTGACACTCATCAGAACCTATGCCTGGAGCTATCCATGAGGGGAACAGCCCAAGAGAGTGTCCAAAATAAGCTCCCTTGCCCCTCATTTGCCTAAAGTCAGGGTGGGCTGGACACCCTTCCTGTGAACCAGGATTGATCAATAGGCCTGGTATTCATACTGCTCCACTTCTGCAATTTGAGGCCTACTGACTGTGTTGTTTAGATTCTCTATGTGGTGGGCAGATAAAATATCTGTGGCGGTGCCATGTGGATCTGCCATTGTCTTTCAAATGTCTTGAGACAGACATGGTGCAGCCAGCAGACCATTCTATATAAAGGCATCTTGTTATATGGAGAAGTTTCAAGGTAATGTTTCAAATCCGGTTGCTATCATCAAGGGGGCAAGGTATGTGGGATAGAATCCTGGTTGGTACATTCTACTGCAGACCCTGACCTACCAGACGTGACAGAACTCCCTCCAGCACTGTGTCCCAGTTGAACTCCATGTGGATTGGGTTATTTGTTATCTTATTGTTTAATTTTGTGAGTTCTTGGTATATTCTAGATATTAGGGCTCTATCTGAAGTGTGAGGGGTAAAAATTTGTTCCCAGGATGTAGGCTCTCTATTTACCTCTCTTATTGTTTCTCTTGCTGAGAAAAAAACTTTTTAGTTTGAGTAAGTCCCACTTGTTGATTCTTGTTATTAACTCTTGTGCGATGGGTGTCATATTTAGGAATTTGGAGCCCAACCCCACGGTATGTACATCGTAGCCAACATTTTCTTCTATCAGACACAGTGTCTCTGATTTTATATCTAGCTCCTTGATCCATTTTGAGTTAACTTTTGTGCATGGTGAGAGAAAGGGATTCAGTTTCATTTTGTTGCATGTGGATTTCCAGTTTTCCCTGTGCCATTTGTTGAAGATGCTATCCTTCCTCCATTGCATGCTTTTAGCCCCTTTATCAAATATAAGAAAGTTGTAATTTTGTTGATTGGTTTCTGTGTCCTCTATTCTGTACCATTGGTCCACCTGCCTGTTTTCTTACCAGTACCACGCTGCTTTTATTACTATTGATTTGTAGTACAGTTTGAACTCTGGTATCTCTATAATTCCAGATTCACACTTCCTGCTTAGAGTTGCTTTTGCTATTCTGGGTCTTTTGTTTTCCCATTAGAATTTCATGATTGCTTTATCTTTTTCTACAAGAAATGCTGTTGGGATTTTGATTGGCATCGCTTTAAACCCGTAGAGAACTTTGGGTAATATGGCCATTTTGATGATGTTAGTTCTGCCTATGCATGAACAGGGTTCATTTTTACATCTTCTAAGATCTTCTTTTATCTCTCTCTTCAGGGTTCTGTAGTTTTCGTTATATAAATCTTTCACCTCTTTTGTTAGGTTGATTCCCAAATATCTTATTTTATTTGAGTGTATTGTGAATGGAGTGGTCCCTCATTTCCATTTCAGAAGTTTTGTTGCTGCTATACAGGAATGACTTTGATTTATGCGTGTTGATTTTATATCCTGCCACTTTGCTGAATTCATTTATTAACTCTAGCCGTTTATTTGTAGACCCTTTTGGGTCTGTTAAATATATTATCATGTCATCTGCAAATAGCAATAATTTAAATTCTTCTTTTCCTATTTTTATGCCATTAATTTCTTGTGTCTGTCTAATTGCTCTGGCTAGTATTTCAAGAACTAAATTGAATCGAAGTGGTGATAGAGGGCATCCCTATCTTGTTCCAGATTTTAGAGGGAATGCCTTCAGTTTTTCTCCATTTAGGATGATGGTAGCCTGAGTTTTAGCATATATAGCTTTTACAATGTTGAGGTAAGTTTCTGTTATCCCTAATTTTTCTAGTGTTTTGAGCATAAAGGGATGCTGAACTTTGTCAAATGCTTTTTCTGCATCTATCGAGATGATCATATGGTTCTTGTCTTTAAATCTATTGATGTGGTGAATGGCATTTATTGATTTCCGTATATTGACCTATCCTTGCATCCCAGGGATGAATCCTACTTGATCATGTTGCACAATTTTTTTGATATGCTTTTGTATTCGATTCACCAGGATTTAATTGAGAAGTTTTGCATCGAAGTTCATTAGAGATATTGGTCTGTAGTTTTCTTTCTTTAAAGTGTCTTGGTCTGGTTTCAGGATCAGGGTGATGTTGGCCTCATAGAATGAATTTGGAAGAACTCTTTCTTTTTGTATTTCTTGAAATAGCATGAAAAATATTGGTATTAATTCTTCTTTGAAGGTTTTGTAGAACTCTGCTGTATACCCATCCGGTCCAGGGCTTTTTTGGTTGGTAGTCTTTTGATGGCTTCTTCTATTTCTTCCTTTGTTATTGGTCTCTTTAAATTGTGTGTGTCTTCCTGACTCAATCTGGGCAGATCGTATGACTCAAGAAATTTATCGATATCTTCACTATCTTCTATTATATTGGAATATAGTGTTTCAAAATACTTTCTAATTATCTTCTGTATTTCTGTAGTGTCTGTTTTGATATTGCCTTTTTCATCCCGTATGTTAGTAATTTGAGTTCTCTCTCTTCTTCTCTTCATTAGCATGGCTAAGGGCCTGTCGATCTTATTTATTTTTTCAAAGAACCAACTTTTAGTTTTATCAATTTTTTCAATTTTTTGTTTCAATTTTGTTGATTTCTGCTCTAAATTTAATTATTTCTTGTCTTCTACTACATTTGCTGTTGTTTTGCTCTTCCTTTTCTAGGATTTTGAGGTGTAGTGTAAGTTCATTTATTTGTTGGTTTTTCTTTTTTTGAGGAAAGAACTCCAAGAAATGAATTTTCCTCTTAAAACTGCTTTCACTGTGTCCATAGATTCTGGTACATTGTGTCTGTATTGTCATTTGTCTCCAATAATTTTTTAAATCCTCCTTTATGTCTTCTGTCACCCATTGATCATTCAGTAACATGTTGTTCATTTTCCATGTGATGTAGAATTTTTCCTTCCTCCTTTTATCATTGATTTCCAGTTTCATTCCATTATGATCAGATATGGTGCATGGTATTATTTCCATACCTTTATATTTACTAAGAATTGCCCTATGGCATAATATATCTTTGAGTAGGATCCATGTGCTGCTACGGAGAAGAACGTGTATCCACTTGATGATGGTTGATATATTCTATATATGTCGGTTAAGTCTAGGTTATTGATTGTGCTTTTGAGTTCTATAGTTTCTTTATTCAGGTTCTGTCTAGAGAATCTGTCTAATGCTGAGAGTTGTGTGTTGAAGTCACCCATAATTATTGTGTTGTAGTCTATTTGACTCTTGAACTTGAGGAGAGTTTGTTTTATGAATGTTGCAGCTCCATTGCTTGGTGCACACAAATTGATAATTGTTATGTCTTGTTGGTGGATGGTTCCTTTTAACAGAATATAGTGTCCTTCTTTATCCCTTATGATTAACTTAGGTTTGAAGTTGATTTTATTCCATATGAGTATGGCCACTCCTTCTTGCTTCTGAGGGCCATGTGAGTGGTATAATTTTTCCCAACCTTTTACCTTCACCCTGTGTATGTCTTTTCCTATCATATGAGTCTCCTGAAGGCAACATATTGTTGGATTTGTTTTTTTGATCCACGTTACTAGCCCATGTATCTTGATTGGTGAGTCTAGGCCATTAACATTTAAGGTTACAATTGAAATATGATTTGTACTTACTGTCATGTTTATTTATTTATTATATTTTAGTTTGGCTAGTTTTTACTTTTATGGTTATTTTCCTGCCCCTTTCCTGAGGTACCTCCCACTGTTAGTTTTGAGCACTATTTTTCAATTTTTCTTCTTGTAGTATTTTGCTCAAAATGCTTTGCAGTGCTGGTTTTCTGGCTGTAAATTCTTTAAGCTTTTGTTTCTTGTGAAAGACTTTAATTTCATTTTCAAATCTGAAGCTTAATTTTGCTGGATACAGTATTCTTGGTTGGAATCCATTATTTTTCAGCATTTGAAATACATTGTTCTAGGATCTTCTCGCTTTCAATGTCTGTGATGAAAAATCAGTCGTTAATCTAATTGGTTTACCCCTGAATGTAATCTGCCTCCTTTCTCTTATAGCGCTTAATATTCTCTCCTTGTTCTGTATGTTGGCTATCTTCATAATTATATGTCTTGGAGTTGGTCTATTATGGTTTTGAATGTTTGGGATCCTGTAGGGTTCCAGGATTTGGCAATCCAATCCATCTTTCATCTCTGGGATGTTTTCTAGAATTATTTCATTTAATATGTTGTCCATTCCTTTGGTTTGAATCTCTATGCCTTCTTCTATTCCAATGAAGTTTTTATTTATTTATTTATTTTTATGACATCCCATATCTCTTGAATAGATTGCTTGAGGGATTTAAGCATCTTTTCTGTGTTGACTATATTCTTTTCAAGTTAATAAACTTTGTCTTCATTATCTGATGTTCTGACTTCTACTTGATCTAGTCTATTTTTAATATTCTCGTTTGAGTTTTTAATTTGGTTTATAGTTTCCTGCATTTCTAGAATTACTGTCTGAATTTTTTTAAGATCTCTATCTCCTGGTAAAGCTCGTTGTTTGCCATTTGAATTTGTTTGTTTAATTCATTTTCAAAATAGACTTTTATTCCTTGGACTTGCTGCCTCATGTCTTCTCTAATATTCCTTTCCATCTGAGTTAGGTAGGCCTTGAGTTCTTTTCCTATCCCTGTTTCTGATGCTTCTAGGTCCTCCTGTAGAATTAAGTTGTCCTGCATTGTTTGTACTTTTTTTTTTCCCTTGTTTTTTCATGATGTTCATGTTACTTTCCAGCTCTATTTGATTTCTGTGTTTCTGCTTTATTCTATAGATTTGTTTTGGTGTTGTATATCTCTGTTGTCTCTCTTTTGTGTTGGTAGACTATGCCTGCTAAAGTGGATTCCACTTTGAAGTAAATCCGAAGGCCGAGCTCCAGTGACGTCACCTCTCTGTTTTGGCGGGCCCCAGGCTCCTTGTCAAGGTGTGCGAATACGGGGGTGTGATTCGACTGTCTCTGGTTGGTTTCAGCTCTAGGTCACTGGCGGGCAGGCGGTCTCCAGCTGCCCAGTCACGCGGGCAGCAGGTGGGCTGTCACTGGCAGGCGGGCGATCTCTAGAAACCCAGTGGCGTGGTCGGTCACCGGCGGGGGGCGTTTGCCAGCCGCCGAGTCATGTGGGCAGCCGGTGGACTGTCACCTGCGGGCCTGCAGTCTCCAGCCACCCAGTCACATGGGACTGGCCTCTAGTCCCCTGGTTTCTCCTGCTAGTCCTGGTTTCTCCTGCTAGACCAGATTTCCCCTGAGTGATGCCTCTCAGCAGTTCAAACTATACTCTGGGCCTGCCGATTGTTGTGTGTGGAGGGTGTCTATTGGGAACTCAGACACTATGTTGTTTTGATTTTTTCCGCTTGCCCCTCCCCCAGCACTGGCTAGACAAGTTTCGATTTTGCCACTGATGTGAGGGGAATTGAAAGTTACGTGTCTCTAGTTTTACCCACGTCTTTATGCAGGCTCGCTCTGATAATCCCTCCCCCAGAAAGCCTAGGAGAGATTTTATGTGAAGTCCCCGCTGTATGAGAGATGAGCTGAGTAACATACACCTGTTTTATTGTTGCAGTCTGTTGGAGAGTGGCGGTGGTTACTTCAGCTCTTCAAGATGGTGGCCGCTGGTTTTCTTGGTGGAGTTTCCTTTGTGGGGGATATAACTTTACCACTTTCTTCCCCGTCTGAAATCCTGAACTCAGCCCAGGGCTCAGTGGGGGCTCTACCGGCATGATTCCACAGAATCCGCAGCAACATTTCTCCCTACTTGCAGGTCACTTCTCAGTGGTGCCCCGCCATCTGTAACAGCGGGCCTGGCTGCACGATTCAATCAGCCCGGTTCTCCGGTCGCACAGTTGGCTATTAGGAACCCCTGCATTCTATTGTTTTGATTTTTTCCACTTGCCCCTCCCCCAGCGCTGGCTAGACAGGTTTCATTTTCACCGCTGATGGGAGGGGGAGTTAAAGGTCAGTTGCCTCTAGTTTTCCCCCATTTTTATGCAGGCTCGCTCTCATCATCTCTCCCCCGGAAAGCCTATAAGAGATTTTATGCGAAATCCACGATGTATGGGAGATGAGCTGAGTAACACACACCTGTTTTATTGTTGCAATCTGTAGGAGAGTGGCTGTGGTTACTTCAGCTCTACAAGATGTTGGCCATTGGTTTCCTTGGAGGAGTTTCCATTTTGGGAATTATAACTGTACTGCTTTCTTTCCTGTCTGAAATCCTGAACTCAGCTAAGGCCTCAGTGGGGGCTCTACCGGCAGGATTCCACAGAATCCACATCAACGTTTCTCCCTGCTTATTGGTCGCATCTCGGTGGTGGCGCGCCGTCTGTAGCCACTGGGCAAGCCGTGCGGATCAGTCAGATCGGATCTTGGATCGCACAGTTGGCTCGTGTTTGAGACTCAATTAGCGAACCATGGTGCTAGAAATCCTTCTTATAGGTTTTGGTGCACCCCCATTTTGCTGTAATTTTCTAACAAGATAGTTTTTTGTCGTTCTAACTCGTTATTCATGGGTGCAGTGGTGCGGTACACTGGGTGTGATGCACTCTATTCACTGCCATCTTGCAATGACGAAATATTATGATTTGTATGCACCATTTACTGAAGTTTGTTTTCAGTATTAGAAAACAAATATGAATTTCACGTGGATGAATATTTCTGAGAATAATCTTGTGAAAAGTTGATTATAAATCCACATACATGAATATGAATGATTTTAGGGAGTGTATTATAAGACGCATACATTTCATATTTTGAAAAATCTGGAGAGTGTGTGTGTGTGTGTGTATATATATATATATATATATATATATATACACACACACACACACACAAACACACACACACAGACATTAAAAAGTAGCAATATATATGCCAATCAAAATTCATCATGAAATATATATCATTCACATATCCAAAAAAATACATTTTACTAAAAATGGATTTATGTATAATTTTCAACTAGGAAGCTCATCCATCGGTTGAATATTCAGTTCCAACAGCGTTTAGGAGGAGTGATCTCTTCTCACAATTTGTATCTGCCAAGTCACCCACCTCAGAAGAAGGTACGTGTAATACCAGGTAGGATTCTATATGTGCATATAAAAATACATGTGCTGAATAGGCTACAGAGAGACAGGAATTCACATATTTCTTAACTTCAAAACACATGGTGAACTATTTCAATAAACATTGACTATATTTATAACTTCTACTCTATATAATGCAAAAGGGAAGTCCAACTATACACCATGCCTCATCTGAACTGCTTGTATTTCTATTCTGTTTGGGTTACTATTCTCCATCATAATAGGATTAGTAGTCAGAGTCTAGTAGAAAATGGGTTAGTGTCAGCGATTCAGTATTTTGAATGGAAAATAGAAAAATAAACCCAATGTGTTTTCAAATATGTGCTACACAAAAATCTTCCCACTCTCCTCCAGAACAATGCCTTGATATTACCCTCGCCTGAAGTAATGCACAATTAGAGGAGAAGAGTTAGAAAATCTGTGAACACATATCTGGAATAGAATATGCTCAGGAGTTCACAAGCTTGGAGGTGGTAGAGGAGTTTCCAAATGTAAGGGACATGGTAAACACTCCACAAACATGGAGCTCTGCAGGCCTAAAGACTTCTTGAGAAACTTCCTCTAAATTTGGGCATTTGAAATATATGTTTTTGTCAGGAGCCTTAGCTTCCTATGTAGTGAGAGCATCAAAACTGGGTCTGCATCTATGTGACCTGGAGGACATGGTATCTTATTTTTCAATGAACATGAGGCAGCAGTGCTGAATTCTCACTTTGAAGGTAAACTGTGGCAACTGGGGTCTAAGTGTCTCTCCGTGTTGACTGTGAAGCCATTTGGTCATCCTCTAGTTTTCCTGGTGTGTCTTGCTGCTGCACTGGGAGTTTGGTATTTGCTTCACGAAATACAAGGAGTTCAACTGGGACATAGTGCTGGAGGGAGTTCTGTCACATGCGGTGTGTCAGGATCTGTAGGAGAATGCATGAATGAGGCTTCTATCCCACATAGCTTGCCCCCTTGACCATAGCAACCTGATTCTGAACATTGCCCTGAAACCTCTCCATATAACAAGATGCCTTAACATATAAGGGTCTGCTGGCTGAGATATGTCAGTCACAAGCCATTTGGAAGCCAATGGCAGATTCACATGGCCCCAGCACAGACGTTTTATCACACACCTGCCCACCACTGCTCTAGGCCCACTACTAAGCAGG
Organism: Callospermophilus lateralis; assembly: GCF_048772815.1. Lineage (NCBI taxonomy): Eukaryota > Metazoa > Chordata > Mammalia > Rodentia > Sciuridae > Callospermophilus > Callospermophilus lateralis. The sequence continues at coordinate 1,173,454 of NW_027513445.1, forward strand.
CTCCAACTTACTGGCATCTCTGTTCTACATCATTTTCATGAAACCCAGTCAATCACGCATTTTCTGGTATACTCATGATCAGCAAACGGACATCAAAAGGTTCTCCAGTGACACCTGGTCATGAAAATTTTAAAAATCCCATGATATTTATCTAGCGATTTTTCCAGGATGAAGTTGGAGCACTATGATTTTCAATTCATTCAGGAACCATTAAATGTTGAGGAAGCTCATTTCAATGAAAGCTCTGGAGAACACACACAGGCAAGTCTTCTAAAAAAGTGGCCAAAATGTCACATAAACCCAGGTCCATTGAGGTCTACAATGTGAGATCCATGTGTATTTTGATTCTCAACTATGGCTGCCATGTCTGTCAGAATAAAATCATGTGATATCCTGGCTGAGATTCACCGTGCCTGTGGAAAGCCTTCCTGGGCATACATCTAAATTCCAAGTGTTACTCTCATGCATGGCCTCCTAAAATCCCAACACAACTCATGGCAATACTTCTCTGAGGTCAGTTCCAGAACTCAGTCTCTAAGGAGAATCACACCAGAGTTCAAGCCCAGGTGGAGATAGTCATCATTTTCAACTGTCCAACTAATAACCACAATTAAAACCAAAACACTTCCACATGGCCCTCATCTTCTTCCATATAGACACTCATTATAACCTCTGGCTGGAAGTTTCCATGAGGGGCGCAGCCCAAGAAAGTGTCCAAAATACGCTCCCTTGTACCCTCATTTGCTTAAAGTCGGGGTGGCCTGAACACCTTCCTGTGAACCAGGAGTGATCAAGTAGGCCTGCCATTAATACTGCTCTCTTTCTCCAATTTGAGGACTACTGACTGTGGGGTTTAGATTCTTCATGTTAATTGGAAACATGAAAAAACCCAAGCACCTTTGAGCTTCCCTCTTCAGGGCTTTGAAGAAATCATTTGACCCAAAGGATCCCTATTCTCACTTGATGGAGGTCAGGAACCTTACAGAGGAAGGCGAGAGACTTCATCCACAATGGCCATTTTGGGTTTGGATGAAAACTTTTGATCCATCAGGTGCTGAGAATCTACCTACAGCCTCACACAGGGCCAAGAGGTTAATTCAGACACATCCATTTCCAAAGCAAATAAGCAAAAAGCCACAGGTGATGCCCATTCATTTCCATTTGAAACTCTTTTCTTCAGGCTTCACAAAGGAGTGGCCTGAGGCAAGGACCTTCCTGAAATTCAGGCCAACAAACAATAGGTAAACAAATGGCACAAAGCAGGGTTTCTCCACTGAGACTTTCCTGGTCACACTGATATCTGAGTTTTCTGAGATGCTCGCCATTCCCGTCAGCTATCCAGTACATAGCCATATCACAGAGCTTGTAGCTGGTACATATCTTGGACACAAAAACATGAGGCTATTCTGGAGAGTGGCCAGAATTCAGGAAGAAAACAGAAACTTTGGAAGATAGCAGGTGTTGCCCTTCAAAAAGGCAAGCCGCACTCCAATTATAATTTTGGCAGGATGAATGCTGGGAAGCTTTCTACTAAACAGGGCACATCCATTGATGCATTCTATTTTCTAATGTCTACAATCACGGACAGAGTGGGATACACAGATATAGAAGCACTCGCCTTGTCAAACGACTTACTAGAAACAGTCAATGCCAATCCAAAGAAACAGCCTTTCCTACCTATTCTCAGAACATGAGACAAAACCAAAAACACACACCCACACCCACAAAGGCACCCTCTTTGTCAAAGTAGGTCTGTGACTATCCAGAGTGTCCTCTGAATGATGGGCAACATTATATTCCCCCAAAATGGCCTCTCCTGTCTCAAATCTGGTCTCCTTGGCCAACTCTGTGAAGTTGTCAGGAGTCATAGGTGAGCCACTACCAGCTTTCTCAGGTAAGGCCCCTCTTCAGAGCTTTCCTGGCATTTGGACATCCTCACATCTGTAGGCACTAAGAAAGACTGACCCTGTCCTTGGTAAATTGAAACAAGTGAGACCACTGGGACTGGGACTGCGACTGACTCTGGGTGCCTCTATTCCTGGATCACAAGTTCAGAGAGTTCCATCGCCAAGGAGGTGAGGTGAGGTCACTTCCTTCAGGAACTGAATGAGGTCACTGCCTTTGCAACCTCTTTGTCCTGACAGTTACTTCTAAGGGTCCCATGAGATGGAGGCTCTCCCTACCTCCTGTGACACTTTCACAAGTTAGAATGATATATCAACCATAGGCACCTGGGAACAGCTCTTCACACAGGCCTTGTTTGCTCCATCTTCTCTACATTTAGAAGATAGAGGTTGTTGGTTGATTCAGACACATCCCTTCATCCTGACCAGGTTGTTTGCCATGGAATTTGAGTTTTGCTCTCTCAGGTCCTTCATAGCTGCCTACATCTTCTCCAGGAATCATTTGTGCATGGACCTTTGATGTTCTCAGCACGTGGAAGATCCCCTACATTCCTTTATTGTAAGACCAATTCTGTCCCTCCTCTTCTGTAAAGTTAGATTGAGGGAACAGTGTATGTTTAGGGTTAATATCATGTTTGATTTGGGTTAGGAATCTCTCTGCCTGATAAATAATGGTATTGGGAACCTGTGATATTTACAAGAATATATAGGTGAAATATAAGTATGAAAACAGAAATATAGGTAAGATTTGAAACCAGAAGGGCATTGGGCCCTTGAGTGGGATGCTTAGGTTTGAATTATGTTCTGCATACATGTCTCAGATAAATTGAAATACAATGGCTTAGGACCTTATACCTTGGATGATTGATTGTCAAAGAGTACATCGAGTCAAAAAGCAAGAGTCAGTAGGATTAGGAAGATAGTCAGTAGGTTTAGAAATAAGAGTGAAAATAGGATTTGGACCAAAATTTCTTTAGCAATAGCATCTAGGGTAGACAGTGAATGTATATGTCAGCATATGTAGTGTCAGATACAATGATGAACTGGGGAAAATATGTAGAAAATCAGATATCAACAGAGATATTAGGAAATCAGGCAAAGTATAGAGTGAGTGATAGGATTAGACATTTTCAACAGGCTTGAGGTTTAATATATAATCTGAGGAAGAAACAAATATGTACTCACCAATAGGATTTACATTTGAGAGCATTAGGCAACCTGGACACTGGTGTTCTAGTAATCCATGCTCACTTTCCATTTAAGCTTTGATACAATCATGAGTGTGACCTTTGCTTTTTGAGTGAAGAATATTACTGTGATAATATATATATATATATATATATATATATATATAGATAGATAGATAGATATAGATAGATATAGATATAGATATAGATATAAAGATAGATAGATAGATAGATAGATAGATAGATAGATAGATAGATAAGGTGACATGAGTATTTCTTCCACCATTTCTGGTAGCAATATTTTGAAGAGGTATAAATTAGTATTGGGGGGACAAATAGGTGTACACTGTGTCTAAGAATATAGAGATAATGCATTAATAGACCATACTGTGAATAAATAGCATAACTGATTCCAACTTTAAATAATGGATTGAATTGAAATGTGAAAATATACAGGAAATCTTATCTTGATATACATACATTCATTCCAACCAGTTATACATCAAATGGTAATATTAATGTTATGGTTTATCTTGAAGAGTGTGTGAGTTTAGTTTCGAAATTGATTATGGAAATCGAAAATAATGTGTTTGGAAAGAAGTCTCATGAAAAGACGAGTCAAGTAACATGTAGGAATATATGTGTTCTGAAGCAGGAAGTGATTGAAAGTGAAACAAATTCCTATCAATTTCTGAACTTTTAGATGAAATATATATCCTATGATGTGCAAAAACTGAAGAAATAGTAATGTACCAGTGTTGAATTAAAATGAACGTCAAAATACAAATCATGTCCCATAGGAATCTACTTGCATTTATGTTAAACTGGATCATTTACTGTAGAAATATTAGGATATGTAAGCACCGTTTATTGAAGTTAGTTTTCAGTACGGGAAACAAATATTTATTTCAGGTGGATGAGTATTTCTGAGAATAATCTTGTGAAAAGTTGATTATAAATCCACATACATGAACATGAATGAATTTACGGAGTGTATATAAGACACATATATTTCATATTTTATAAAATGTGGAGAGTATATATATATATATATATATATATATATATATATATATATATATATATCTCACAAAAAATACATTAAAAATATCAATATGTATATGCCAATCGTAATTCTTCCTGTAATATAAATCATCCACAGATGCAAAAATATTTATTTTGATAAACATGTATAATATTGTTCTACTAGGGAGCTCACGCATAGTTTGAATTTTCAGTTCCAACACCGTTTAGAAGTCATCTCTTTTCACAATTTGTTTCTGCCAAGTCAGCCAACTCATAAAAATGTACGTGTGATACCAGGTAGAATTCTATATGTGCATTTAAAAAATACATGTGCTGAGGAGGCTACAGAGAAAGGGAGACAAGAATTCACATATTTGTTAACTTTAAAACCCATGCAGGACTATTTCAATTAAAAATTGAGTTGATTTATAAAACCTACCCTTTATCATGCAAAGGGAAGTCCGACTATACACCATGCCTTCTCTGAAATGCTTGTATTTTCATTCTGTTTGGGTATCTTACTCCATCATATTAGGAGTAGTAGTCAGAGTCTAGTAAGGTATGAGTTCGTGTCAGGGATAAAGTATTTCAAATGGAAAATTGTAAAATGGGTCAAAGTGTATGCAAATGTGTGCTACAAAAAAAATTTTCCCACTCTCATTCAGAACAATGCCTTGAATTACCTTCACCATAAGTAAGACACAATTAGAGGAGAAGAGTTAGAAAATCTTTGAATACATATCTGAAATGGAAAATTCTCAGGAATTTACAAACTTGGAGATGGTAGAGGAGTTTCCAAAAGTAAGGGACAGTGTAAAAACTCCACAAACATGAAGAATTGCCTGCCTAAAGACGTCTGGAGAAACTGCCTGTAGGTTGGGCACTTGAAATACACCTTGTTGTCAGGAACTTTGAAATACATATTGTTGTCAGGAGCTTTAGCGTCCTTTCTAATGAGACCATCAAAGCTGGGTCTGCATCTCTGTGATCTGGAGGACATGGTTTATAATTTTCCAATGAACATGAAGCAGCAGTGCTGAATTCTCTTTGTAGTGAGAGCATCAAAGCTGGGTCTGCATCTATGTGACCTGGAGGACATGGATTCTTATTTTACAATGAACATGAGGCAGCAGTGCTGAATTCTATCTTTGTAGGTAAACTGTGGCCACTGGGGGCTAAGTGTCTCCCCATGTGGACTGTGAAGTCATTTTATCATCCTCCACTTTTCATAGTGTTTTTTGCTGCTGCACTCGGAGTTTGGTGCTTGCTTCACGAAATACAAGGAGTTCAACTGGGACACCATGCTGAATGGAGTTCTGTCACGTGTGGTGGGTCAGGGTTTGCAGGAGAATGCACCAACAGGGCTTGTATACCACATAGGTTTCCCCCTTGACCATAGCAACCTGATTCTGAACATTGCCCTGAAACCTCTCCATATAACAAGATGCCTTTACATATAAGGGTCTGCTGACTGCACCAATTCAGTCACAAGCCATTTGGAAGCCAATGGCAGATCCACATGACCCCACAACAGATGTTATATCACACACTTGCTCACCACTGCTCTAGGCCCACTACTTAGCAGGCACCAACTTAATGGCATCTCTGTTCTCCACCATTTTCATGAAACCCAGTCAATCAAGGCACTGTCTGGTACAGTCATGATCAGCAACAGGACATCCAAAGGTTCTTCAGTGCCACCTGGTCATTGGAATTTCAAAAATTTCATGGTACTTATCTAGCCAATTTTCAAGGATGAAGTTGGAGGCACTGTGGGTTTCAATTCATTCAGGAATCATTCAATGGTGAGGAAGCTCATTTCAATTAAAGTTTTGGAGAACTCGCACAGCCAAGGCCTCCCAAAGAGTGGCCAAAAGGTCATATGAATCCAGGCCCATTGAGGTCTACAATTGAGGTCCATGTGTGTTTTGACTAGCAAATATGGCTTCCAACTCATTCAGAATAAAGTTATGTGATATCCTGGCTGAGATTCCCAGTGCTCTGTGAAAAGCCACCCTTGGCCTACATCTCCGATTCCAAGGGTGAATCTCATGCGTGGCCTCCTAAAATCCAAACACAATTCATGGCAATACTTCTTTGATGTCTGGTCCAGAACTCAGTCTTTAAGGGGAATGACACCAGAGTTCAAGCCCAGGTGGATCCAGTCATCTCTTCCAATTGCCACACAAATGACCACAATTAAAACCAAAACACTCCCACATGGCCCTCATCTTCTTAAAAATAGACACTCATCATAACCTCTGGCTGGAGGTTTCAATGCGGGACGCATCCCAAAAGAGTGTCCAAAATATTCTCCCTTACCCCTCATTTGCCTAAAGTCAGGGTGGCATGGACACCTTTCCTGTGAACCTAAAGTGATCCAATAGGCCTGCCGTTAATACTGCTTTTCTTCTCCACATTGAGGCCTACTGACTCTCAGGGATACATTCTTTATGTTATTTGGAGTCATAAGAAAACACAAGCACCTCTGCAGGGCTTCGAAGAACTCATTTGACCCAAAGGATTCCTATTCTCACTTGATAGAGGTCAGGAACCTAACAGGGGAAGGCAAGAGACTCTTAAACAATGAAAGATTTTTGGCCATTTTGCTTTTGATTGCACACATGGAATCTATCTTTAGATCTATCATGTGCTGAGAATCTAAGCCACAACCTCATACAGGGCCAAGAGGCTGATTCAGACAAATCCCTTTCCAAAGCAATTAAGCGAAGAGCCACAGGTGATGCCCATTCATTTCCATTTGAAAACTGTTTACTTCAGGCTTCACAAAGGGGTGGCCAGAGCAAGAACTTCCTGACATTCAGTTCAACAGAACAATAGGTAAGCAAATGAACCAAAGCAGGGTTTCTACACTGAGAGTTTACTGGTAACACTGATATCTGAGGTTTTTGAGATGCTCGCCATTCCCTTCAGCTATCCAGTACATGGCCATGTCACAGAGCTTGGAGGCGGTACATATCTTGGACACAAAACCATGAGCCTCTTCTGGAGAGTGGCCAGAATTCGGGAAGAAAATAGGAACTTAGGAATTTACTAGGTGTTGCCCATCCATAAGGCATGCCACAGTCCATTCATAAATTAGGCAGGATGAATTATGGGAAGTTTTCTACTAGACAGGAAAAATCCATTGATGCATTCTCTTTTCTAAAATTTACAACCACGGACACAGTGGGATTCACAGACATAGAAACACTAGCATTGTCAAACGACTTACTAGAAACAGTCCACTCCAATCCAAATAAAGAGCCTTTCCTTCCTATTCTCAGAACTTGAGAGAAAACCACAAACTCACACCCAAACCCAAAAAGGAACCTCCTTAACCCAAGTATGTCTGTGACTATCCAGAGTGTCCTCTAACTGGTGGGCCATACTATGTTCCCCTGAAATGGCCTGTCCGGTCCCAGATCTGGTCTCCTTGGCGAACTATGTGAAGTTGTCAGGAGCCGGCAGTGAAGCAATAGCTGCTTTCTCAGGAAAGGTCCCTCTTCAGACCTCTTCTGGCATTTGACCATCCTCATATCAGTAGGTACCAAGAAAGACTGATTCTGTCCTTGGTAAATCCAAACAAGTGAGACCACTGGGACTGGCTCTGGGTGCCTGGCTTCCTGGATCTCACGTTCAGAGTTTTCCAACACCAAGGAAGTGAGGTGAGGTCACTTACTTCAGGAAATGAATGAGGTCACTGCCTTGGCCACCACTTTGTCCTAACAGTTGCTTCCAAGGGTCCCATGAGATGGAGGCTGCTCCTACTTCCTGTGACACTTTCACAAGTTAGAATGGTATATCAACCTTAGGTACCAGGGAACAGCTTTCCACAAAGGCATGGTTTGACCAGTATTCTCTACATTAGGAAAAGAGAGGCTGATTCAGACACATCCCTTCATACTTACCAGGTTCTTTGCCATGTTATATGACTTTTGCTCTCTTAGTTCCTTCATAGCTCCCTGCAACTTCTCCAGGGTATCATTTCTGCATGGACCTTTGATGTTCTCAGCAGGTGGAAGATACCCTACATTATTGTATTGTAAGACAAACTCTGTCCTGGCTAATCTGTAAACTTAGTTTGAGGGAACAGTGTATGGTTAGGGTAGTAACAGGTTCGAATTTGGTTAGGAATCATACTGAGAAATGAACAATGGTATTGGTAACTTGCGATATTCACAAGAATATATTGGTGAAATATAATTATGAAAATAGAAATTTAGATAAGATTTGAATCCAAGAAGGACATTGGGCTCTTGATTGGGATATTTAGCTTTGAATTATATTCTGCACAGATGTCTCAGATGAATCAATATACAATGGCATAGGACCTTGTACCTTGGATGATTGATTGTCGAAGATATCATCCAGTCAAAAAGGTATAGTTGGTAGGATTAGGAAGATAGTTGGTAGGTTTAGAAAAAAGAGTGAGTATAGAATTTAGACCAAAAGTTCTTTAGCAATAGGGTTTCAGATAGAGAGTGAATGTAAATGTCAGCACATGTGAAGAGTCAGTCACAATGATGAACTTGGGAAAATATGTAGGAAAGCAGATATCAATAGAGACATTAGGAAATCAGGCAAAATACAAAGTGAGTGATAGGATTAGAGATTTCAAAAAGGGTTGAGGTTCAATATATAATCTTAGGAAGAAACAAATATGTAGTCACCAATAGGATTGATTTGAGAGCATTAAGCAACCTGGACATGGATGTTTTAGTAATCCATGCTCACTTTCCATTTAGACTTTGGTGAAAGGTTAATAAAATAGGTAATTGTCACTTCCTGGTTTTCTGTATGCTGAACCAAAACACTGATTAAATCTTTAGGACTGTTTGCTAATCTTGTTTCCAGAATGTGCTGTCCCCAACTGCCAAACTGCAGAATGTACACCCTCACCCGTTTGTACGCAAACCGCCCCCTTGCCCTCAACCATCAATAAACTTCCCTCCCTGCCCTCTCCAAGGAAAGTATATAAGCTCTGCTTAAGCTGTTCTCATTGCTCTCTGCTCTATTCAAGTGATCTGTGAGCTTCAGAATGGTGGACTTCCAATAAATCCTTTACTGTTGCATGAGACATTATCTTGGTGGTCTCTTCCTCTGACGCTCGCCCGAACTTTACATCTGGAGGCACCAGCGAGATCCAGCAGCAGTGGACGAAAGACCCCCAAGGGGCTCCTTTCAGCGTAAGTAAGGCGACTCTTTCTGGTTTCAGGTTTCAGGTTAGGGTTTGCCAAAATCGCTATCGGTGATGAGCGTGAGCTCTCTCTGACGGTGGCTGACAGATGTGTCACAGGGCCACAGGCCACGTCCCTGGGACACGCCCCAGAGGACTCAGGAAATCAAGGAACAATAGTCTCCTCAACTCAGTGATATTTTGTTTCGGATTTGGTATTGCCAGTCCATCAGGTTTTGCCGGGTACTCAGTCGTGGTCTCAGTATTGGATGTCCATTGCCTGTCTTTATTGTCTTGTCTTCTCTGTGTAGTGTGCCGTTGTTTTCACTGTTTGTGTATCTCTCATTTTGGGACAGAGCACTTCAATACCTCTCTCCCTGACCCTTGATCACTGGACCAAAGTTCGCTTACGGGCCCAGAATCTTTCTTTTTCAGTAAAACGCTGGACCTGGAAGACTCTCTGTGCCTCAGAATGACACACCTTTGGAGTTGGATGGCCCCCAGAAGGATGTTTCTACTTCCCAGAAATTTGAAAAATCAGAGATATTGTCTTTCAGCTGGGGCCACATAGCCATCCAGATCAACAGCCATATATCTTAACTTGGCAGGACCTCTGCAAATCTCCTCCTCCATGGGAGAAGCCTTTTCTTGTCCCTGCCCCCACTCCTACTCCTTCCACCATGATTCTATTTCTCAAACCCTCTGCTCCTCCTCCTCCACCCTCTGTTCTCCCTGAGTCTCAAGACTCTACTGGACTCTCCTCCCCCTTCTTATCCCCTGCCCTCGTCCCCAAAACCCAACAACCTCTAAGTGATTCCAATGCTGCTGACTCAGCCTCTCCGCCATTGGAGGAAGTTAGGCCGGCCCAGCGCCCTCTAGATGACTCCCCCGCATCACAGACAGCCCCTCCTTTCCTGGAGGAAGCTGGCCGGCTAAAAGAACTCAAAGAACTCCCTGGCGTTTTCACACCTGCCTACTTGGGATGACTGCCAACAAATCCTAGGGACTCTCTTCATGACAGAGGAATGAGAGAGAAACCTCCTGGAAGCTAGAAAAAAATATCCTTGGTCCAGATGGGTGACCAACAGAACTTCCCAACATAATCAAAGCCGGCTTCCCCTTGAACTGACCCAAGTGGGACCCTGACACCTTTGAAGGTAGGGAGCATCTGTCCACTTATTGCCGGGCCCTAATATTGGGTTTCCAACCGGTCGGTAGGCAACCAAGTAATTTGGCCAGGTTAAGAGAGAATATTCAAGGGCCTGATGAATATCCCTCTTTGTTTCTAGAGAGAATTATGGAGGCATATAGGAGATTTACTCCTTTTGTTCCTCAGGCAGAGGATCAAAATGCATCTGTCATGATGGCCTTCATTGGGCAAGCTGCCCTGGATATTAAATGAAAGTTACAATACGTAGATGGATTACAAGATATGACCTTGAGAGATTTAGTTAGAGAAGCCGAGAAAGTATAGTATAAGTGAGAAACAGAGAGAAAGAAAGGGAGCAAAGGGGAGATGAGTGATGCAAGAGACAGACTGAGGCATTGACTAAGTTCCTGGTCACAACAATAAATAGGCCAGAAATTAAGAAACAGGGAGACAGGAAGGGATACCTTGGTGCATGCCAGAGGCCACCCCTGGCCTCAGATCAATGTGCCTACTGTAAAGAAAAAGAACACTGGGCCAAAGAGTGCCCTAGAAAGAGACAGCCACGCCAGCCAGCCATTCTGACTCTGGAGGATGACTAAGAAAGTCGGGGCTCAGATACCTTCCCTGAGCTCAGGGTAACTTTTGAAGTGGAGAGGATCCCAGTAAACTTTGAAGTGGATACAGGGGCAGTATACTCAGCCCTTAAGGCCCCACTGGGCCCCCTATCAAATAAAAGGTCTCTAGTTCAAAGGGCTAACGGCAGTAAATATCAGACTTAGACAACTAAGAGGACCATGGACATGGGGAAAGGAAAAATCCATCACTCCTTCCTAGTAATCCCAGAATTCCTGTCCCTATTGATGGGCAGAGATCTGCTCAGTAAGCTCTGGGCCAAAACAACTTTTAACCCCGAAGGCCCCAAAATGAAATTTCTAAATCCTTCAGTAAAAACTCCTATAGTCTTGGCTTTATAAATGTCAGTAGAAGATGAACAGCAACTCTTCACACCCCCCAAGACTGATCAAACAGGCAAGCTACCCCAGAAATGGATAATGGATTTCCCAGATGCTTGGGCAAAAACTGCGGGGTTAGGCCTAGCTGTGAAATAACCTCCAAGAACAGTGGAGTTAAAAACCTCAGCCTCCCCAATTAATGTCAAACAATATCCTCTGAGCAAAAAAGCTAAAGATGGGATAAGGCCCCATATTCAGAAATATCTGGCCTTAGGGTCCTAAGGCCCTGTCAATCGGCCTGGAACACTCCCCTGCTACCAGTAAAAAAAGCCAGGAACCGGGGACTATCCCCAGTTCAAGACCTAAGAGAGATCAACAACAGAGTGCAGGACATTCACCCCACAGTAACTAATCCGTACAATCTGCTTATCACTCTGAACCCTGAGCAGAAATGGTATACTGTTCTGGACTTAAAAGGTGCTATCTTTTGCTTGCCTCTGCATAAAGTTAGTCAGTTGCTGTTTGCCTGCTAGTGGGTAGACCCAGAAACCGGAACGTCTGGTCAACTAACTTGGATTAGACTCACGCAGGGGTTCAAAAACTGTCCCACTCTCCTTGATGAAGCCCTCCACAGAGATCTCAACAACTTCAGAACTACGCACCCCGAAGTCACCCAGCTTCAATACATGGATGACCTGCTACTGGCTGCCAACACCAAGGAAAACTGTGAGTCTGGGACCAAAGCACTATTATATGAGCTTCCTCATCTCAGGTATAGAGCTTCTGCCCAAAAGGCCCAAATTTGCCAGCAAGAAGTAATCTTCCTGGGCTATTCCCTTAGGGGTGGTAAATGATGGCTCACTGAGCCCAGAAATCAAACGGTTGTGCAGATACCACCCCCATCTAGCAGCAGACAACACAAGAGAGTTTCTTGGGACTACTGGGTTTTGCAGGTTATGGATTCCTGTGTTTGCATCCTTAACTTCTCCTTTATACCCGCTGTTAAAGGGAGATGCCCAATTCCAATGGACCCCGGAGAACCAGCAAGCTTTTGATAACATCCAACGACACTGGCACTGAACTCCTCAACTTGACTGAGCCAAGCTTGCAATTTCAGAAAGCCCTACACTACGTTAAAAATGTACATCAAGTTACAAAACTTGGTTCAAAGAAACTGCAGGCATTCCTGAAGGATCAAGAACAGAGTTTTCCACTAACCAACTCACAGCGAAAGGAAATAACTGAATGGGTAACAAAAGCCTGTCCGGTCTCTGTCAATAGGTTAATGCTTATCCTTCCAAGCTTCCTGCAGGAAAGCACCTATGAGGAACCAGACCAGGACAATTCTGGGAAGTGGACTTTACTGAAATTAAGCCAGCAACTTATGGACTTAAATATCTCCTAGTCTTTGTAGATACATTTTCAGGATGTATTGAAGCCTTCCCCACAAAAAAAAAAAATGCACAAATGGTGGTCATGAAGATCCTGAAAGATATTTTTCCAAGATACGGCCTGCCTAAGGTAACAGTGTCTGATTATGGCCCAGCATTCATGGCCCAAGTAAGTCAGGGGTTAGCCAGGACCCTGGGGATAAATTGGAAGTTACATTGTGCTTATAGACCCCCAGCTCAGGACAGGTAAAAAAAAAATAAATAGAACCATTAAAGAGACCTTAATGAAATTAAGCTTAGAGAGCGGCATAACAGATTGGACTATGCTCCTGCCTTATGCACTGTTTCATGCAAGAAATACTCCCTCTCTTTCTTTGTGTAACCTCACCCACTATGAAATTCTCTATGGGGCCCCCCCTCCACTAAGGGATCTAACCCCAACTCTAAGACCTAATAATCCTTTCAACACCCTCTTGTTTGACAGACTTAAAGCTCTTGAAAGAACTCAGCAATACCTGTGGAAACAGCTGGCCACTGCCTACCAACCTAGTGAAGAGGGGACTCCACATGGATATTAAATAAGAGACTTCCTCTACATAAGACAACATCAGGTATCATCCCTGGAACCCCGCTGGACAGGACCATACCAGGTGCTACTTATAAAACCTACAGTGGTAAAGGTAGACGGAATCACTTCCTGTATCCTAATTCTCATCTCAAGCCTGCGCCCTGTCCAGAATCTGGCTGGAAACTGGAAAAGACTGGTAACCGTTTCAAGTTGCATATTCGCCATGTGGATAAGGCTATAGACTCTCCCCTTGGCCACCAGTAGTCCTAACCCTCATCAGCCTGTTCAGCAGCGATGGCTGATCAAAAATTCTACCTGACAAGAAGTATGGTCTATCTTGCATACAGCCCCCTTAGGGACCTGGTGGCCATCTCTCCACCAAGACATTTGTCAGCTGGCTATACGTCTTTCCTATTGGGATATCTCTGATGAAGAGGATCCCACTAAAATTTCATTAAATCCCTTCCGTACCATAGATAATGGAAACAAACGTTATGGATGTAGGGACATGCGAGCCAGATGCAGGTTGGCTAGCCTAGACTACTATGTTTGCCCAGCAGACCATCAAAGCCACAAACAGCCATGGCTGTGTGGGGGAAAAGCCGACTTCTTCAGTAAATAATGGGGATGTGAGCATACCGGGGCTGCCTGGTGGAACCCAAACTCCTCATCAAATTTATTACACAGCATTGGCCATATTACCAATTAGACAACCAAAACCGATGGCCCCCAGAGGGGTCTCTAGATCCTCAAATTCTGTGTGACCGTTTCAACTTTGGCAAGTGTTCTAAAGAATCTATCCTTTTGGAATTTCCTTCCAAGGAAATTCCCCTATGTGTAGGCCTTTTCCCTCCTTTGCTCACATCCTGAACTATGCTTCTCCAATAGATCCTCACCTCCCGCCTTCAGCTCCAGACTCTCTGCTGTCACTCCCACATCAGCAACCTGATTTCTCCGTTCCAATTACTAGATCAAAAACCCAAACCTCCCCTGGTTCTCAGACAATTGCCCCCTTGCTGAGCTTGCAGGTACTGAGGTACCCTTCCACCCACTCACTCCACTCTTCTCCTGTCAGTGCCAGCACCAGGTCCTACCAGGTCCTCTCACCAGCTAACCCAAAGCTCAAACCAGCTGAGGAGTGCCCTCAGACGCCTATCCAAGATGTAATGAAAATGGCCTTTAAAGTTGCTTTGTCATCACTGAAAACAGGTTACGAAGAATTTAAAGTCCCTCACAGGCTTTTTGGGATACTCACTCCTGTCTTCCCCTCTGCTCTACCTGTTCTACTGATCAAGTTTTGTTGCCAGGAAAATCCCGAACCCCTTTCCCATTATTCTTTTATATCTCTTTTTCCTCATTCTCAGAATCCCGGTGCTGCTCTCACCACCACCCCCGCCTTACCCATCTTCCCCCTCTGTACCAGGCCCACAAAAAAATCTTAAATGGCCTTCTCCAGAAGTCTTCATGATGGCTGACTTTAGTACTTCCAGCAACAGAGTCCCTATAGAAGAGTTCAGTGTAGATAAACTTCCTCGTTTTGTGTTGCTCTGTTCTACCTGGACACTGGCTGGAAAAATTAGCACTCCTAAGCTAGACACCCCCTTACTAGTTTTTAAGAAAATATGTGAACAAGGCCTCTGGCCTTGAGCTGGGGCTTCCAAAGATGGCTACATTTCTAAGATAAAGAAGTTTACAACTGGGCTCCATGGTACCAGCTGGCAGGAAGAAAAAAAAGAGAAGAAAAAAGCTCTCCCCCTCCCAGGTGTCCTTTAAAAGTTAACTTACCCAGAGCAGAGGAAAAAAAAAACAGAAACAAAAAGTGTGTTTTGTGAACTTCTGCAGACTGTGAATTTCTGAGCCACTTACGTTACATGTTGGGTACAAAATTCTGAAACTACCTAAACTTGGGGTTCAGGGGATTAATTGATTACAACAGAAGCAATGCCCTCTAAATTCTGTTGCAAACAAATAGGACTGTTTCTCTGTCTTCTGTGCTATCTTAGGTGCCTTTCCTTGTCCGTCCCTACAACAGTATAATTCTATATACTTAAGCATTGTTTATGTTTTCATAAAATGATCAACAGATGGGATTAAGTATGTAATGGTGCAGATGTTTCCCAGAGTGCTCTATCATGACGCAGGATCATTTAAAGTTTCAATAGTGGGGGCATACAAACTGGTTCCACCGGAAACCTGTATCCCTCACTTTCTCCATCCTATTAGGAATAGCAGTTGCTGCAGGGGTGGGCACAGGAACCACTGCCCTAGTCTATGGGACACAACAAATGACCCAATTAGAAGCAGCAATAGACCAAAACTTAAAGGTATTAAAAGCCTCCATCACAGCTTTACAGGAGTCTTTAACCTCTCTCTCTGAAGTTGTTTTACAGAACAGTCGAGGGTTCGACCTCCTCTTCATGAGAGAAGCGGCCTTTGTCCTGCATTGAGGGAAGAATGTTGTTATTATGCCGACCACACTGGAGTTGCAAAAGAATCTATGATTAAATTAAGAAGACGCCTTGTAGAGCATCAACAAGAGAGAGAGGCCCAAAAAGGGTGGTTTGAGTCTTGGTTCACAGAGTCCCCCTGGTTAACTACGCTCTTATCAGCCCTGGCCGGTCCATTAATAATCCTCATATTATTGCTAACTGTTGGACGTTGTTTGCTCAACCATGTAGTTTCCTTTCTCCAAGCTCAAATTGGACAAGTTAAACTTATGGTAATAAGAAAATATACCATACTAGCAGACATAAAATGTGACACCCCCAATGATCACTTTTATGATTAAAAGTAACCAAAAGAAGAAGTGGGGAATGAAAGGTTAACAAAATAGGTATTTGTCACTTCCAGTTTTTCGGTATGTTTAACAAAACACTGTTGATATCTTGAGAACAGTTTGCTTATCTTGTTCCCTGAATGTGCTGTACCAACTGCAAAACTGTAGAATGTACTCCCTCACCCGTTTGCATGCAAACTGCCCACTCGCCCTGAGCCATCAATAATCTTCCCTCCCTGCCCTCTCCAAGGAAAGTATATAAGCTCTGCTTAAGCTGTTCTCAGGGCTCTCTGCTCTATTCAAGGGAGCTCTGAGCCCCAGCATGCTGGACGCCCATAAACCCTTGGCTGTTGCATGAGAAAGTCTCTTGTGGTCTCTTCCTCCGACGCTCGCCTGACCTTTACAATGGTAAAATAATAAGTGTGACCTTTGCTTTTTGTGTCCAGAATATTACTGTGATAAAATGTATATGTAGATAAGGTGACTTGAGTATATCTTCCGCAATTTCTGGGAGCAATATTTTGACGATGTACAAATTAGTATTGGTTGTACAAATAGGTGTACCCTATGACTATGAATATAGAGATAATGCATGAATAGACCGTACTGTGAATAAATAATATAATGGTTTCCAAATTTAAATAATGCATTCAATTCATATCTGAAAATATACAGGAAATCTTATATTGATACACATACATTCATTCCAACCACTTATACATCTAAAGGTAATATTAGGTTTATGGTTTATCATGAAGAGTGTGTGAGTTTTGCTTCAAAAGTGGTTTTGGAAAGTCTCAATGTATAAATCTTTCACCTCTTTTGTTAGGTTGATTCCCAAGTATTTTATTTTATTTTTTTTTTTTGAGGATATTGTGAATGGAATGGTTTTCCTCATTTCCATTTCAGAAGTTTTGTTGCTGATATACAGGAATGCCTTTGATTTATGCGTGTTGATTTTATAACCTGCCACTTTGCTGAATTCATTTATTAACTCTAGCAGTTTCTTTGTAGACCCTTTTGGGTCTGTTAAGTATATTATCATATCATCCATAAATAGCGATAATTTAAGTTCTTCTTTTCCTATTTTTATGCCTTTAATTTCTTTTGTCTGTCTAATTGCTCTGGCTAGTATTTCAAGAACTAAATTGAATAGAAGTGGTGAGAGAGGGCATCCCTGTCTAGTTCCAGATTTTAGAGGGAATGCCTTCAGTTTTTCTCCATTTAGAATGATGTTAGCCTGAGGCTTAGCATATATAGCTTTTACAATGTTGAGATAAGTTCCTGTTATCCCTAGTTTTTCTAGTGTTTTGAACATAAAGGGATGCTGTACTTTGTCAAATGCTTTTTCTGCATCTATCGAGATGATCATATGGTTCTTCTCTTTAAGTCTATTGATATGGTGAATAACATTTATTGATTTCCGTATATTGAACAAGCCTTGCATCGCAGGGATGACTCCTACTTGATCATGGTGCACAATTTTTTTGATATGCTTTTGTATTCGATTTGCCAGAATTTTATTGAGAATTTTTGCATCTAAGTTCATTAGAGATATTGGTCTATAGTTTTCTTTCTTTGAAGTGTCTTTGTCTGGTTTTGGGATCAGGGTTATGTCGGCCTCATAGAATAAATTTAGAAGAGCACCTTCTTTTTCTATTTCTTGAAATAGCTTGAAAAGTATTGGTATTAATTCTTCTTTGAAGGTTTTGTAGAACTCTGCTGTATACCCATCTTGTCCCGGGCTTTTCTTAGTTGGTAGTCTTTTGATGGCCTCTTCAATTTCTTCTTTTGTTATTGGTCTGTTTAAATTGTGTGTGTCTTCCTGTCTCAATCTGGGCAGATCATATGCCTTAAGAAATTTATCGATATCTTCACTATCTTCTATTTTATTGGAATATAGGGTTTCAAAATACTTTTTAATTATCTTCTGTATTTCTGTAGTGTCTGTTGTGATATTGCCTTTTTCATCCCGTATGTTGGTAATTTGCGTTCTCTCTCTTCTTCTCTTCGTTAGCATGGCTAAGGGTCTGTCGATCTTATTTATTTTTTCAAAGAACCAACTTTTAGTTTTATCAATTTTTTCAATGTTTTTTTTTGTTTCAATTTCATTGATTTCCGCTCTGATTTTATTTATTTCTTGTCTTCTGCTATATTTGCTGTTGTTTTGCTCTGCCATTTCTAAGGTTTTAAGATGTAGTGTGAGTTCATTTATTTGTTGGTTTTTTCTTTTTTTGAGGAATGAACTCCAGGAAATGAATTTCCCTCTTAAAACTGCTTTCATCGTGTCCCATAGATTCCGGTATGTTGTGTCTGTATTGTCGTTTATCTCTAGAAATTTTTTGATTTCCTCCATTATATCTTCTGTAACCCATTGATCATTCAGTAACATATTGTTAATTTTCCAGGTGATGCAGGATTTTTCCTTCCTTCTTTTATCATTGATTTCCAGCTTCATTCCATTATGGTCAGATATGGTGCATTGTGTTATCTCCACACCTTTATATTTACTGAGAGTTGCCCTATGGCATAATATATGGTCTATCTTTGAGTAGGATCCATGTGCTGCTGAGAAGAATGTGTATCCACTTGATGTTGGTTGATATATTCTATATATGTCGGTTAAATCTAGGTTATTGATTGCATTATTGAGTTTTATAGTTTCTTTGTTCAGCTTTTGTCTAGAGGATCTGTCCAATGGTGAGAGTGGTGTGTTGAAGTCCCCCATATTTATTGTGTTGTGGTCTATTTGACTCTTGAACTTGAGGAGAGTTTGTTTTATGAACGTTGCAGCACAATTGTTTGGTGCATACAAATTAATAATTGTTATGTCTTGATGGTGGATGGTTCCTTTTAACAGTATATAGTGTCCTTCTTTATCCCTTTTGATTACCTTAGGTTTGAAGTTGACTTTATTCGATATGAGAATGGCCACTCCTGCTTGCTTCCGAGGACCATGTGAGTGTTATGATTTTTCCCAACCTTTCACCTTCAGTCTGTGTATGTCTTTTCCTATAATATGAGTCTCCTGAAGGCAGCATATTGTTGGATTTGTTTTTTTAATCCAGGTTACTAGCCTATGTCTCTTGATTGGTGAATTTAAGCCATTAATATTTAAGGTTATAATTGAAATATGGTTTGGACATCCAGTCATGATTATTTATTTATTTATTTTAGATTGGCTAGTTTTCCCTCTTTGGTTATTTTTTTGGTTATTTTTCTCCCCCTTTACTGAGATACTTGGGCGCTATTTTTCAATTCCTCTTCTTGTAATATTTTGCTCAACATGCTTTGCAGTGCTGGTTTTCTGGCTGCGAATTCTTTTAGCTTTTGTTTATCGTGAAATGTTTTAATTTCATTGTCAAATCTGAAGCTTAGTTTTGCTGGATACAGAATTCTTGGTTGGAGTCCATTATTTTTTAGTGTTTGAAATATGTTGTTCCAGGATCTTCTCGCTTTCAAAGTCTGTGATGAAAAATCAGTCGTTAGCCTAATTGGTTTACCCCTAAATGTAATCTGCCTCCTTTCTCTCGTAGCTTTTAGTATTCGCTCCTTGTCCTGTATGTTAGCTATCTTCATAATTATGTGTCTTGGAGTTGGTCTATTATGGTTTTGGATGGTTGGGGTCCTGTAAGCTTCCAAGATTTGGCAATCCATTCCATCTTTCATCTCTGGGAAGTTTTCTAGTATTATCTCATTTAATAAGTTATCCATTACTTTGGACTGAATCTCTGTGCCTTCTTCTATCCCAATGACTGTCAAATTTGGTTTTTTGATGATATCCCATATCTCTTGGATAGATTGCTCGTGAGATTTCAGCATCTTTGCTGTGTTGACTATATTCTTTTTAAGTTGATATACTTTGTCTTCAATATCTGATGTTCTGACATCTACTTGATCTAGTCTGTTTGTAATATTTTCTTTTTTTATTTTATTTTTTTTTATTTTATTTTTTTATTGGTTATTCAAAACATTACAAAGATTTCAGAATCACATTGGTTACACATACACATTTTTACATAATACCATAATAGTAACTGTTGTATTCTGCTTTTTCATTAGCGCTTTTAATCTGATTTACGGTTTCTTGCATTTCTATGATTACAGCTTGATTTTTTTTTAACACCTCTATCTCCTGGTAAAGCTCATTCTTTGCGGATTGAATTTTTGTGGTTAGTTCCTCTTCAAAATATACTTTCAATGCTTGGATTTGCTGTCTCATGTCTTCTCTAATATTCCGTTCCATCTGAATTAGGTATGCCTTGATTTCTTTCCCTGACCATGTTTCTGATTCTTCTAGGACTTCCTGTATGTTTAGGTTGTCCTGCATTGTTTGTAACCCTTTTTTCCCTTGTTTTTTCATATTGTTCACGTTGCTTTCCAGCTCTGTTTGACTGCTTTGTAACTGCTTTCTCCTATACATTAGTTTTGGCTTTGTATATCTCTGTTTTCTCTCTTTTGTGGTGGGAGATTATGCCTAGCCTAGAAATGTTGTTGTACTTTAAAGCTGATTCATTCAATTCATATAAGGCTTCTAGGTTCTGTATGCGTATAATGATTTGCTGTTTGTTCTTAGGACTATATGTTTAGGTTAGGTGCTCTGGTGGTACGATGGTTAGTATGTCTTGGCTACTTTAGAAGATTGCTCCACTGAAGGTGGATACTACCAGGCAATTGGATCAGGGTGTTGGTAGTAGCTAGGTATTTAGGAGCCTTATAGACAGTCTCGAGATATTCACCTATTTGCATTTAGACACTTACATGCAATGGAAGATGTAATGCTTGGGATGAGAGTTGGGGGATAGGGGAATGAAGGTGCTGTTAAAAAGAAAAAAGGATAGAGGGAGAGATAGATTAGAGGGGAATGAAAAGAACAATAAAACTTGAAATGGGATAGAAAGAGAGAAGGAAAAGGGGAGAAAGGAACAGGGAAAGAAGAAGGAGAGAGAGAGAAAAAAAAAGAAATATCGACAACAGCAACAACGACAAAAAAATATTTACAATCTTAGAGATCCACCTTCTTCTCTTCCAGTAGGCGGAGCTGTGCCCTCCAAGCGGAGCGTCTGCTCTCTACCTGCCGAGAGCTATCTCAGTAGAGCTATCTCAGTACGGCGTCTCCTGAGAGTTTCTCAGACATGTCAGTCCAGAGCCATTTCACTTCTACAGCCCTTAACCCCCTTCCTCCAGTCAGCCTGCCAGCCAGGACCTGTTCCCCAGACGTGATTCCCCAGAGATCTAGTTACACTTGCAGCTCCACCGCATGTCCCTTTTAAGCCCCCGTACTGTGGTAAACTGTTGGTATAGCGATACCAGAGTTCAAACTGTACTACAAAGCAATAGTAATAAAAACAGCGTGGTACTGGTACCAAAACAGGCAGGTGGATCAATGGTACAGAATAGAGGACACAGAAACCAATCCACAAAATTACAACTTTCTTATATTTGATAAAGGGGCTAAAAACATGCAATGGAGGAAGGATAGCATCTTCAACAAATGGTTCTGGGAAAATTGGAAATCCATATGCAACAAAATGAAACTGAATCCCTTTCTCTCGCCATGCACAAAAGTTAACTCAAAATGGATCAAGGAGCTGGATATCAAATCAGAGACCCTGCAAATGATAGAAGAAAAAGTTGGCTCCGATCTACATATTGTGGGGTCAGGGTTCAAATTCCTTAATAGGACGCCTATAGCCCAAGAGTTAATAACAAGAATAAACAAATGGGACCTACTTAAACTAAAAAGTTTTTTCTCAGCAAGAGAAACAATAAGAGAAGTAAATAGGGAGCCTACATCCTGGGAACAAATCTTTACTCCGCACACTTCAGATAGAGCCCTAATCTCCAGAATGTACAAAGAACTCAAAAAATTAAACAGTAAGACAACAAATAACCCAATCAACAAATGGGCCAAGGACCTGAACAGACACTTCTCAGAAGAGGACATACAATCAATTAATAAGTACCTGAAAAAATGCTCACCATCTCTAGCAGTCAGAGAAATGCAAATCAAAACCACTCTAAGATACCATCTCACTCCAGTAAGTTTGGCAGCCATTAGGAAGTCAAACAACAACAAGTGCTGGCGAGGATGTGGGGAAAAGGGTACACTTGTACATTGCTGGTGGGACTGCAAATTGGTGCAGCCAATATGGAAAGCAGTATGGAGATTCCTGGGAAAGCTGGGAATGGAACCACCATTTGACCCAGTAATCACCCTCCTCGGACTATTCCCTGAGGACCTGAAAGGAGCATATTATAGGGATACTGCCACATCAATGATCATAGCAGCACAATTCATAATAGCTAGACTGTGGAACCAAGCTAGATGCCCTTCAATAGATGAATGGATAAAAAAAATGTGGCATCTATACACAATGGAGTATTATGCAGCACTAAAAAATGACAAATTCATGGAATTTGCAGGGATATGGATGGCTCTAGAGCAGATTATGCTAAGTGAAGCTAGCCAATCCTTAAAAAACAAATGCCAAATGTCTTCTTTGATTTAAGGAGAACAACTAAGAACTGAACAGGGGGAAAGAGCATGAGGAAAAGATTAACATTAAACTGAGACGAGTGATGGGAGGGAAAGGGAGAGAGAAGGGAAATTGCATGGAAACGGAAGAAAACCCTCAGCATTGTATGAAGTCACATATAAGAGGTTGTGAGGGGAAATGGGGGGAAGGGAGAGAACGGAACAACAACAGATGAGGTAGAGAGGGAATATGGAAGGGGAGGGGAGGGGGGATACACAGCAGAATACAACAGTCAATAATATGGCATTATGTAAATATTGTGAATGTGTAACTGATGTGATTCTGCAATTTGTATTTGGGGTAAAAATGGAAATGCATAACTCACTTGAATCAAATGTATGAAAGATAAAAAATAAATTTAAAAAAATAATTAAAAAAATGAATAAATAAAAAAAAAAAAAAAGAAAGTCTCAAAAGGGAATCACACCAGTGTTCAAGCCCAGGTGGATCCATTCACCTCTTTCAAGTGCCACACAAATTACCACAATTCAAAACAAAACACTGCCACATGGTCCTTATCTTCTTCCTTGTAGACACTCATCATAAACTCTGGATGGAGGTTTCCATGAGGGGCGAGGTCAAGACAGTTTCCAAAATAACCTCCCTTGCCCCTCATTTGCCTAAAGTCTGTGTGGCCTTCAAATCCAGACTGTGAATCAGGAGTGATCAAATAGGCCTGCAGTTAATACTGCTCGGCTTCTCCAATTTGAGGCCTACTGTCTGTGGGGTTTAGATTCTTTATGTTAATTGGAGTCATAAGAAAACCCAAGAGCATATGGGCTAGCCTCTGCAGGGCTTTGAACAACTCATTTGACCCAAAGGATCCCTATTCTCAATTGATGGATGTCAGGAACCCTAGAGAGGAAGGTGGCAGTCTTCATCCACAATGACTGCTCTTTTGGCCATTTTAGTTTTGGATGCACCCATAGGATCTTTTTTTAGATCCACCAGGTGCTGAGAATCTAAGACACAGCCTCACACAGGGCCAAGAGGCTGACTCAGACACATCCCTTTCCAAAGCAATTAAGCAAAGAGCCCCAGGTGATGCCCATTCATTTCCATTTTAAAACTGTTTTCTTCAGTCTTCACAAAGGGGTGGCCTGAGGCAAAGAACTTCCTGACATTCAGGGCAAGAGAACAATAGGTAAGCAAAAGGTGCAAAGCAGGGTTTCTCCACTGAGATTTAATGGTCATTCAGATATCTGATTTTTCTGAGATGCTCGCCATTCCCTTGAGCGCTCCAGTACATGGCCATGCCACAGAGCTTAGAGGTGGTACATACCTTAGACACAAAACCATAAGCCTATTTTGGAGAGGGGCCAGAATTCTGGAAGAAAACTGGAACTTAGGAAGATTCCAGTTGTTACCCACCGATAAGGCAATCTGAAGTCCATTCAAAAATTGGGCAGTGTGAATGCTGGGAAGCTTTCTACTAGACAGGACACATCCATTGATGCATTCTCTTTTCTAATGTCTACCACCACGGACACAGTGTGATAAACAGAAATAGAAACACTCACTTTGTCAAATGACTTACTAGAAACAGTTCATTCCACACCAAAAAAAAAAGCGCCTTGCCTACCTATTCTCAGAACATGAGACAAAACCACAAACCCAGCCCACATCCACAAAGGCACCTCCTTCCCCAAGAAGGTCTGTGACTATCTTGATTGTCCTCTGATTGGTGGGCAATACTATGTTCCCCTGAAGTGGCCTTACCTGTCTCAGTTCTGGTCTCCTTGGCCAACTCTGTGAATGTGTCAGGACCCAGAGGTGAGCCACTACCTGCTTTGTCAGGAAAGGCCCCTCTTCAGAGCTTTGCTGGAATCTGGCCATTCTCACATCAGTAGGTACCAGGAAAGACTGACTCTGTCATTGGTAAACCCAAACAAGTGAGACCACTGGGACTGGGACTCAGACTGCCTCTGGGTGCCTGGCTTCATGAATCCCAAGTTCAGAGATTTCCATCACCAAAGAAGTGAGGTGAGGTCACTTCCTTCAGGAACTGAATGAGGTCACTGCCTTGGCAAGAACTTTGTCCTAACAGTTGCTTCCAAGGGTCCCATGAGACAGAATCTGCCCCTAATACCTGTGACAATTTCACAAGTTAGAATGGTATATCAACCATAGGCACCCAGGAAAATCTCTCCAGACAGGCCAGGTTTGGCTTCCAAGTGTCAGATGAGAAACAGGCTGCCCCTACTTCCTGTGACACTTTCACAAGTTAGAATGGTATATCAACCATAAGCACCCAGGAACTGCTACCCACACAGGCCTGGTTTGGTCCATCTTCTCTGTATTAAGAAGAGAGAGGCTGATTCAGACAGAACCCTTCATTCTGACCAGGTTGTTTGCCATTGAACATGACTTTTGCTCTCTCAGGTCCTTCATAGCTGCGTATATATTCTCCAGTGATCATTTCTGCAAGGAACTTTGAGGTTCTCATTAGGGGGAAGTTCCCCTACATTCCTGTATTGTAAGACCAACTCTGTCCCTCCTCTCTGTAAATTTAGATTTAG
Organism: Callospermophilus lateralis; assembly: GCF_048772815.1. Classification (NCBI taxonomy): domain Eukaryota; kingdom Metazoa; phylum Chordata; class Mammalia; order Rodentia; family Sciuridae; genus Callospermophilus; species Callospermophilus lateralis. The sequence continues at coordinate 1,198,646 of NW_027513445.1, forward strand.
GGAACAGTGTATGCTTAGGGTTAATAACATGTTTTATTTGTGTTAGGAATCATTTTGCTGGATAAATAATGGTATTGGGCACCTGCAATATTTATAAGAATATATACTTAAAATGAAGTATGAAAACAGAAATCTAGGTAAGATTTGAAGCCAGGAAGGGCATTAGGCCCTTGATTGGGATATTTAGCTTTGAATTACATTTTGCACTGTGGTATCAGATAAACCTATACACAATGGAATAAAAACTTGTACCTCAGATGCCTGAATGTCGAAGAGAACATCCAATCAAAAAGGGATAGTCAGTAGGTTTAGGAAGATCCTAGGTTTCGGAAGACGAGTGAGTCTTCGAGTTGGACCAATAGTTCTTTAGCAATAGGGTTTCCTTTAGAGAGTGAATGTAAATGTCAGCAGATATGAAGAGTCAGTCACAATGATAAACTGGGAAACTTATGTAGGAAAGCAGATATCAATAGAGACATTAGGAAATCAGGCAAAGCGTAAATTGAGTGATAGGATTAGACATTTTCAACAGGCTTGAGGTTGAACATATAATCTTAGAAAGAAACAAATATGTACTCACCAATAGTATTGACATTTGAGTGCATTAGGCAACCTGGAAATGGATGTTATTAGTAATATATACTCACTTTCAATTTAGGCTTTGGTACATTCATAAGTGTGACCTTTGCATTTGTGTCCAGAATATTACTGTGATAAAATGTACATGTAGATCAGGTGACATGAGTATTTCTTCCAGCATTATGGGGAGCAATATTTTTAAAACCTATATATTAGTATTGGGTATACAAATAGGTGTACCCTGTTTTGATGAATATAGAGATGATGCATGAATAGAGCATACTGTGAATAAATAATATAACTGGATCCAACTTTAGAAATTGGAATTGTAATAAATTGATATCTGAAAATATACAGGATATCTTATATTGATAATGGTATACATACATTCATTACAACCAGTTATACATCTAATCGTAATATTAGATTTATGGTTTATCATGAAGAGTGTGTGAGGTTTGCTTCAAAAGTGATTATGGAAATCGAAAATAATGTGTTTGGAAAGAAGTCTCATGAAAGACCAGTCAAGAAACCTGGAGGAATACATGTGTTCTGGAGCAGGAAGTGATTGAGTGAAACAGATGTTTTAAATTTTGAAATTTTGGATGAAATTTTTATCCAATGATGTTCATAAACTGAAGAAATAGTAGTATAGCAGTGTTGAATAAAAATGAACGTCAAAATACACATCATGCCCGATAGTAATCTACTAGCCTTGATGTTAAACTGGGTAAGTGACTATAGAAATATTAGAATTTGTATGCACCTTTCACTGAAGGTAGTTCTCAGTTTTAGGAAACAAATATGTGTTTCAGGTGAGTGAATATTTCTGAGAATAATCTTGTGAAACGTTGACTATAAGTCCACATATATGAATATGAATGTATTTACGGAGTGTATAATAAGACATATATTTCATATTTTGAAAAATCTGGAATATATATATATATATATATATATATATATATATATATATACACACACACACACACACAAAACACACACAGACATTAAAAATTAGGAATATAAATGCCAATCGAAATTCATGGTGAAATATAAATCATCCACAGGTCCAAAATTTTTAATTTTACTGAACATGGATTTATGAATAATGTTGTTCAACTACGAAGGTCACCCATAGGTTGAATTTTAATATCCAACAGGGTTTATGAGGAGTGATATCTTCTTATAATTTGTATCTGCCAAGTCAGCCACCTCACAAGAATGTACATGTGATACCAGTTAGGATTCTACATGTGCATATAAAAATACATGTTCTCAATAGGCAACAGAGAAAAGGGAGACAGGAATTCGCATATTTATTAACTTTAAAAACACATGGAGATCTATTTCAATTAAAAATTAACTAGATTTTTAACACCTACCCTACATAATGCAAATAGCAACTACAACTATACACCATGCCTCCACTGAACTGCTTGTATTTCTATTCTGTTTGGTTTATTTTTCTCCATCATATTAGGATTAGTAGTCAGAGTCTAGTAGTTTATGAGTTAGTTTCAGGGATTCAGTATTTTGAATGAAAATTTGGAAAATGAATCCAATGTGTATGCAAACATGTGCAACACAAATATGTTCCCACTCTCATCCACAACAATGCCTTGACATTACCTTCGCCCCAAGTAAGACACAATTAGAGGAGAAGAGTTAGAAAATCTGTGAATGCATATCTGGAATGGAATACGCTCAGGAGTTCACAATCTTGGAGGTGGTAGAGCAGTTTCCAAAAGTAAGGGACATGGTAACCACTCCACAAACATGGAGCTCTGCTAGCCTAAAGACTTCTTGAGAAACTGCCTCTGAGGTTGGGCACTTGAAATATATGTTGTTGTCAGGAGCTTTAGCTTCCTTTCTAGTGAGATCATCAAAGCTGGGTCTGCATCTATGGGACCTGGAGGACATGGATTCTTATTTTACAATGAACATGAGGCAGCAGTGCTGAATTCTCTCTTTGTAGGTAAACTGTGGCCACTGGCGGCTAAGTGTTTCCCCGTGTGGACTGTGAAGAGATTTGGTCCTTCTCCACTTTTCGTGGTGGTTTTTGCTGCTGCACTGGAACTTTGGTATTTGCTTCAAAAAATACAACAATTTCAACTGGGAAACAGTGCTGGAGAGAGTTCTGCCTCATGTGGTGGGTCAGGGTCGGCAGGAGAATGCACCATCCAGGCTTCTTTCCCACATAGCTTGCACCCTTGACCATATCAACCTGACTCTGAACATTGCCATGAAACCTCTCCATATAACAAGATGCCTTTATAAATAAGGGTCTACTGGCTGCACCATGTCAGTCACAAGCTATTTGGAAACCAATGGCCGAACCACATGGTCCCAGCACAGATATTTTATCACACACCTGCCCAACACTGCTCTAGGCCCACTACTCAGCAGGCTCCAACTTACTGACATCTCTGTTATACATTATTTTCATAAAACCCAGTCAATCAAGGCACTCTCTGGTATACTCATAATCAGCAACAGGACATCCAAAAATTCTCCAGTGCCCCCTGGTCATGGTAATTTCAAAAATTTCATGGTGTTTATCTTGCCATTTTTCAAGGATGAAGTTGGAGGCACTCTGGGTTTCAAAAACCATTAAATGTTGAGGAAGCTCATTTGAGTGAAACTCTGGAGAAGTCTCATAAATAAGGCTTCCCAGAGAGTGGACAAAAGGCCTCATGAAGCCAGGCCAATTGAGGTCTACAATGTGAACTCCATGTGTGTTTTGACTCTCAACTATGGCTGCCAAGTCTTTAAGAATAAAATCATGGGATATCTTGGCTGAGATTCCAAGTGCTCTGTGGAAAGCCAACCTGGGCCTTGACCTCAGTTTATAAGGACGACTCTCATGTGTGGCCTCCTAAAATCCCAACTCAACTCATGGCAATACTTCTCTGAGGTCAGTTCCAGAACTCAGTCTCTAAGGGGATTCACACCAGAGTTCAAGCCCAGGTGGACCCAGTCATCTCTTCCAGTCGCCACACAAATGACCACAATTTAAACCAAAACACTCCCACATGGCCCTCATCTTCTTCCATATAGACACTCATCATAACCTCTAGCTGGAGGTTTCTATGAGGGGCGCTGGACAAGACAGTGTCCAAAATAAGTTCCCTTGCCTGTCATTTGTCTGAAATCAGGGTGGCCTGGACACCCTTCCTGTGACCAGGAGTGATCAAATAGGCCTACCATTAATACTGTTCTGCTTCTCCAATTTGAGGCCTACTGACTGTGGGGTTTAGATTCTTAATGTGGATTGGGGTCATGAGAAAACCGAAGCACCAATGGGCTGGACTCTGCAGGGCTTTGAAGAACTAATTTGACCCAAAGGATTCCTATTCTCACTTGATGGAGTTTAGGAACCTTACAGAGGATGGGGAGAGACTTCATCCATAATGAATGCTCTTTTGGCCATTTTGGTTTTGGATGCTCACATGGCATCATTCTTTAGAACCATCAGGTGCTGAGAATTTAAGCCACAGCCTCACACAGGGCCAACAGGCTGATTCAGAAACATCCCTTTTGAAATCAATTACTCAAAGAGGGACAGGCCCATTCATTTCCATTAGAGAACTGTTTTATTCAGGCTTCACAATGGGGTGGCCTTAGGCAAAGACCTTCCTGACATTCAGTGCTATAGAACAACAGGTAAGCAAAAAGCCCAAAGCAGGGTTTCTCCACTGCGACTTTTCTGGTCACACTGATGTCTGAGTTGTCTGAGATTCTAGCCATTCCTTTCAGCTATCCAGTACATGGCCATGTCACAGAGCTTGGAGGGGGTACATATCTTGGTCACAAAACCATGAGCCTATTCTGGAGAGTGGCCAGAATTCAGTTAGAAAACAGAAACTTAGGAAGGTAGCAGGTCTTGCCCATCAATAAAGTAAGCCTCTGTTCTTTCATAAATTGGGCAGGATGAATGTTGGTAAGCTTTTTCCTAGACAGGACACATCCATTGATGCATTTTCTATTGTAATGTCTACAACCACGGACACAGTGGGATACACAGACATAGAAACACTCGCCTTGTCAAATGACTTACTAGAAACAGACCATTCCAAACAAAAGAAACCGCTTTTCCTACCCATTATCAGAACATGAGACAAAACCACAAACCCACACTCATTCCCATAAAGGCACCTCCTTCCCTCAAGTAGGTCTGTGACTATCTGGAGTCTTCTCTGCCAGGTTGGCCATAGTTTGTTCCCACGAAATGGCCTGTTTGTTCTCAAATCTGGACTCCTTGGCCGACTCTGTGAAGTTATCAGGAGCCAGTGGTAAGCCACTACCTGCTTTCTCAGGAAAGACCCCTCTTCAGAATTTTCCTGGCATTTGGCCATCCTCACATCTGTAGGTACCAAGAAAGACTGACTCTCTCCATGATAAATCCAAAACAAGTGAGACCTCTGTGACTGTTACTGGGCCTGGCTCTGGGTGCCTGGTTTCCGGGATCCCAAGTTCAGAGGGTTCCATCACCAAAGAAGTGAAGTAGATCACTTCCCTCATGAACTGAATGAGCTCACAGCCTTGCAACCACTTTGTCCTAACAATTACTTCCTTGGGTCCCATGAGATGGAGGCTGCCCCTACTTCCTCTGACACTTTCACAAGTTTGAATGGTATATCAACCATAGGTACCAGGGGAAAGATCTCCACACAGGCCTGGTTTGGTCCATTTGCTCTACATTAAAAAGAGAGAGTCTGATTCAGACACATTCCTTCATCCTGACCAGGTTGTTTGCCATGGAAAATGACTTTTGCTCTCTCGGGTCCTTCATAGCAGTCTACATCTTCTTCAGGGATTATTTCTGCATGGATCTTTGAGATTCTCAGCAGGTGGAAGATCTCCTACATTCCTGTATTGTAAGACCAAGTCTGTCCCTGCACTGCTGTAAAGTTAGATTGAGGGAACAGTGAATGGTTAATAACATGTTCGATTTGGGTTAGGATTCATTCTGCAAGATGAATAATGGTATAGGGAACCTGTGATATATAGAATATATAGGTGAAATATAAGTATGAAAACAGAAATATAGGGAAGATTTGAAGCAAAGTAGGGCATTGAGCAGTTGAGTGGGATACTTAGCTTTTAATTATATTCTGCACAGATGTCTCAGATAAATCGATATACAATGAAATAGGATCTTGTACCTTGGATGATGGAATAACAAGCAGAATATCCAGTCAAAAAGGGATAGTCCGTAGGATTAGCAAGATAGTCATTAGGTTTAGAAAGAAGAATGAGTATAGAATTTGTACCAATTTTTTTTAATTAATTTTTATTGTAGGTTGTTCAAAACATTACATAGTTTTTGATATATCATATTTCACACTTTGATTCAAGTGGGATATGAGCTCCCATTTTTACCCCATATATAGATTGCAGAATCACATCAGTTGCACAACCATTGATTTACATATTGCCATTCTGGTGTCTGTTGTATTCTACTGCCTTTCCTATCCTCTACTATCCCCCTCCCCCCTCTCCTCCCCTCTTCTCTCTCTACCCATCTCTACTGTAATTCATTTCTCCCCCTTATATTTTTCCTCCTTTCCCCTCACTTCCTCTTGAATGTAATTTTGTATACCCCTGATGGTCTCCTTCCATTTACATGCAATTTCCCTTCTCTCTCCCTTTCCCTCCCACCACTCATCCCTGTTTAATGTTAGTCTTCTTCTCATGCTCTTCATCCCTACTCTGTTCTTAGTTACTCTCCTTATATCAAAGAAGACATTTGGCATTTGTTTTTAAGGGATTGGCTAGCTTCAATTAGCATAATCTGCTCTAATGCCATCCATTTCCCTCCAAATTCTATGATTTTGTCATTTCTTAATGCAGAGTAAAACTCCATTGTGTATAAATGCCACATTTTTTTAATCCATTCGTCTATTGAAGGGCATATAGGTTGGTTCCACAGTCTTGCTATTGTGAATTGTGCTGCAATTAACATGGATGTAGCAGTGTCCCTATAGTGTGCTCTTTTTAGGTCTTTAGGAAATAGACCGAGTAGGGGAATAGTTGGATCAAACGGTGGTTCCATTCCGAGCTTTCCAAGAAATCTCCATACTGCTTTCCAAATTGGCCGCAACAATTTGCAGTCCCACCAGCAATGTACAAGAGTACCCTTTTCCCCAAATCCTCGCCAGCACTTGTTGTTGTTTGACTTCCTAATGGCTGCCAATCTTACTGGAGTGAGATGGCATTTTAGGGTGGTTTTGATTTGCATTTCTCTGACTGCTAGAGATGGTGAGCATTTTTTCATATACTTGTTCATTGATTGTAGGTCCTCCTCTGAGAAATTTCTGTTCAGGTCTTGGCCCATTTGTTCATTGGGTTATTTGTTATCTCATTGTCTAATTTTTTTAGTTCTTTGTATATTCTGGATATTAGGGCTCTGTCTGAAGTGTGAGGAGTAAAGATTTGTTCCCAGGACGTAGGCTCCCTATTTACCTCTCTTACTGTTTCTTTTGCTGAGAAAAAACTTTATAGTTTGAGTAAGTCCCATTTGTTGATTCTAAATATTAACTGTTGTGCTGTGGGTGTCCTATTGAGGAATTTGGAGCCCGACCCCACAGTATGTAGATCATAGCCAACTTTTTCTTCTATCAGACGCCATGTCTCTGATTTGATACCAATTTCCTTGATCCACTTTGAGTTAACTTTTGTGCATGGCGAGAGAAAGAGATTCAATTTCATTTTGTTGCATATGGATTTCCAGTTTTCCCAACACCATTTGTTGAAGATGCTATCCTTCCTCCATTGCATGCTTTAGCCCCTTTATCGAATATAAGATAGTTGTAGTTTTGTGGATTGGTTTCTGTGTCCTCTATTCTGTACCATTGGTCCACCCGCCTGTTTTGGTACCAGTACCATGCTGTTTTTGTTACTATTGCTCTGTAGTATTGTTTGAAGTCTGGTATAGCTATACCGCCTGATTCACACTTCCTGCTTAGCATTTTTTTGCTATTCTGGGTCTTTTATTTTTCCATATGAATTTCATGAATGCTTTCTCTATTTCTACAAGAAATGCTGTTGGGATTTTGTTTGGCATTGCATTAAACCTATAGAGAACTTTTGGTAATATCGCCATTTTGATGATGTTAGTTCTACCTATCCATGAACAGGGTATATTTTTCCATCTTCTAAGATCTTCTTCAATTTCTCTCTTTAGGGTTCTGTAGTTTTCATTGTATAAGTCTTTCACCTATTTTGTTAGGTTGATTCCCAAGTAATTTATTTTTTTTGAGGATATTGTGAATGGGGTGGTTGTCCTCATTTCCATTTCAGAGTTTTTGTCGCTGATATACAGGAATGCTTTTGATTTATGCGTGTTGATTTTATATCCTGCCACTTTGCTGAATTCATTAATTAGCTCTAATAGTTTCTTTGTAGACCCTTTTGGGTCTGCTAGGTATAGAATCATGTCATCTGCAAATAGTGATAATTTGAGTTCTACTTTTCCTATTTTTATGCCTTTAATTTCTTTCGTCTGTCTAATTGCTCTGGCCAGTGATTCGAGAACTATGTTGAACAGAAGTGGTGAGGGAGGGCATCCCTGTCTTGTTCCAGATTTTAGAGGGAATGCCTTCAGTTTTTCTCCATTTAGAATGATGCTAGCCTGAGGCTTAGCATAGATTGCTTTTACAATATTGAGGTATGTTCCTCTTATCCCTAGTTTTTCTAGAGTTTTGAACATAAAGGGATGCTGTACTTTGTTGAATGCTTTTTCTGCATCTATCGAGATGATCATATGGTTCTTATTTTTAAGCCTATTGATGTGGTGAATAACATTTATTGATTTCCGTATATTGAACCAAACTTGCATCCCAGGGATAAATCCTACCTGATCATGGTGCACAATATTTTTGATATGTTTTTGTTTTCGGTTTGCCAGAAGTTTATTGAGGATTTTTGCATCTAGATTCATTAGAGATATTGGTCTGTAGTTTTCTTTCTTTGAAGTGTCTTTGTCTGGTTTAGGAATCAGGGTGATGTTGGCCTCATAGAATGAATTTGGAAGTTCTCCCTCTTTTTCTATTCCCTGAAATAGATTGAAAAGTATTGGTATTAGATCCTCTTTAATGGTTTTGTAAAACTCTGCTGTATACCCGTCCGGTCCTGGGCTTTTCTTAGTTGGTAATCTTTTGATGGTTTCTTCTATTTCCTCAATTGATATTGGTCTGTTTAGGTTGTCAATATCCTCCTGACTCAATCTGGGCAAATCATATGACTTAAGAAATTTATTGTTGCCTTCACTATCTTCTATTTTATTGGAGTATAAAGATTCAAAATAATTTCTGATAATCTTCTGTATTTCTGAAGTGTCTGTTGTGATATTGCCTTTTTCATCCCGTATGCTAGTAATTTGAGTTCTCTCTCTTCTTCTCTTCGTTAGCGTGGCTAAGGGTCTGTCAATTTTATTTATTTTTTCAAAGAACCAACTTTTAGTTTTGTCAATTTTTTCAATTGTTTCTTTTGTTTCGATTTCATTAATTTCAGCTCTGATTTTAATTATTTCTTGTCTTCTACTTCTTTTGCTGTTGTTTTGCTCTTCTTTTTCTAGGATTTTGAGTTGAAGTATTAGATCATTTATTTGTTGTTTTTTTCTTTTTTTAAGTAATGAACTCGAAGCAATAAATTTTCCTCTTAGAACTGACTTCAATGTGTCCCATAGATTCCGATATGTTGTGTCTGTGTTTTCATTTATCTCTATGAATTTTTTAGTTTCCTCCTTGATGTCTTCTATAACCCATTGATCATTCAGTAACCTATTGTTCATTCTCCAAGTGATGCATGATTTTTCCTTCCTTCTTTTATCATTGATTTTCAATTTCATTCCATTATGATCAGATAAGATGCATGGTATTATCTCTACTCCTTTATATTGTCTAAGAGTTGACCTGTGACATAATATATGATCTATTTTTGAGAAGGATCCATGTGCTGCTGAGAAAAAAGTGTAACTGCTTGATCTTGGGTAGTATATTCTATATATGTCAATTAAGTCTAGGGTATTAATTATGTTATTGAGTTCTATAGCTTCCTTATTCAACTTTTGTTTGGAAGATCTGTCAAGTTGTGAGAAAGGTGTGTAGAAATATGCCTTTAACTTGTTTCTTTTTTAAATAAGACTTTTTTTGGGGGAAAAATCCAGTTTGAAATATAGCAACACTTTTTTGGCAAGGCAATAACCAAAATCTAAAACAGCATAAGCTACATGTCCAAATGTAAAAGGCATTGAATAAACCACAATATTTTTTTTTCTTTTTTTGGGGGGTGCATGACATACTGAACACAAGATAGAATTTCTCAACATTTTGAAATTATAATTTAAACCTTAAGGGTAAAAGCTGAAAAACTGCTGAGTTCTTGTTAGATATTAAATGCACCTTTCCCTGTTTCCCCCAAATAAAATCAGAATTTATTATTTAATCACACCTCAAAGTTTGAGTTTTCTCTTGTTACAAAGCAACCACTACATACACATTAAAATACTTATTTGTTAATTTAATATTTTTTTCCCTGGCTCATCCAACGTGCAATGCACATGACTCCAAAGACTAAAATTTGGGGCTAGTGTACATGAACTGAAAAATCACAACTCCAAACTTCAAAACTAGTTCTTAAAATTATTTATAGGACACTCAGATTATTTTTATTTCTCAACAAGATGTTGCACTGTCATTTGATTATCAGTCTACCTCAGCACAAAAAAATTACAGATGCCAATTTGAGGGACTAAAAAAATTCAAAAGTACTAGATTTAACAGCTCAGTAAGATCATTACAAACAAGTTTGTTTACATTCTGCTGAAAATCCCTGAATGGTCTCAGCACCTAACAAAATCTACCAGGCTCCAAGGACCATGTCAGGTTAAATGATGGCACCACTTTTTAAAAGGAGCTAATTACTTAAGCTAAGTCATTCAGAGCCCAAAATCTGAAGAATGACCAAAATCAAATCTTTATTTTTATAACTGTATAAATGTGATCCAAATGTGTCCACCACTAGTTTTTCCAAAAGAAACATGCTATAAATAAGCAAACTGCATTTGCTCACTGATGTGTGTATGGACTTCCTAGATGTCTCATTGGGCTAATTACAGACCACTCACAGTAATATATTTTTAGTATTAAAGTGTAGCATGATGTTAAGCCATTTTAGCTTTTACACATACATGTTGCACTTCTGGCTGATAATGGAGAAAAATTTGCACCATTGCACTGTTAAGCTAGGTTGCATCCATTCTTTTAAATGGCGTCAATATCAATGTCATCATCCTTGTCGTCAGACTTCACAGTTTCAACTTTCGGTACACTGGCAGTCTTTGAGTACACCACCTAAATGTTCTCATCTTCATCTTCTTCTTCACCACCAGAAGATTCTTCCTCTGCTTCCTTCACCACTTTATTAATGGTTCTGCTTTTACACGAATCTCTTTGGCAAGTTCTTTTGATACATATTTCTTAGAGGCCTTTTCCGACCAGCTGATGATGACCTCCTCTTCTAAAAGGTCTGCGTCATACATTTCCTTCAAGATATGTGGAATCTTAGAGAGGAGCTGAGCTTGATGCATTGCCACCACACACTCCAAACCATGAAGAAGGTATCATTGAGCTTTTTTGTTATTGTGACAAAATCATAAGAAATGGCACCTGTATTTCTTAATCTGTTCTCTAATTTTCTCATTAAAAAGAACTTCAGTTAGAACAAGAGGGCCCATGGCTTTTACATCCAGCCTTTCTGCTTCTGCGACAATTTCTTTGTCTGATGAGTCAATGATACCCTCTTCTTTTTTTTCTTAACAAAATCAAACAGAATATTGACACGCTCTTCTACAGTTCTTTCCAAATCATCACTGGGTATCAGAACTTTTTCGTGGTCACTAATTTCATCCATTCTAGGCCTCTGAGCTTCTTCAGTTGAATCCTCTCCCCAATCATCATCCTCCTCTTCTTCCACAGCATGTGGAGGAGGACTGATTTCATTTGGTGGTGGTGGTGGTGGTGTCTCACTGCTGGATACAGAACCATTTTCCTTGTCTTTGCCCTTTCTATTTTTCTTTTCCTTTTCTTTCTTTCCTGGACCACTGTCACTATTCTCAGGTGGGTTTTTGAGAATAAATTTGCAGAGTTTATGATGTGTGTCAAGCATGCCTCGGTAGCCACAGGCTTTACAAGAATTACCTATTGTTTGCTTCTTTGGATTGACATGCAGTTCTGTTTCAGGATTCTCACACTCAGGACAGAGAACAAATTTTTTAATGAATCCATCCAACATGTCTTGCAGCTTATTCGCCTCATGAGATCCATTGACAATGTAACGGTCATTCTTAACATCAAACTGGGTCTGTGATCCTAGCTCACAACCAAAATATTTGGTGGGATACGTTGGAGGCCGATTAAGCGCCTTTGAAACATCAACCATGTTGACTATAACTGTCTTGATTCCATTTCCTTTGCCCTCAACCTTCGCAATCAGACGGGGCATCTTGTAGCGATAGAACTGGTCTGACACGCTGCAGTTGACGTTGACAGACATTTTGGCTTATTAGTGGCTTTATCAATAAGATGAAGAGATCTTTGATTGCATCTTTTTGGTATCTTCTGTCTGGAGAAGAAGGGATGACATAAACGACTGCAAGAGTTCTCGGTCTCTGACATGAAAAAATTTTCGCCACTGAGGCTGTAAGCTCCTTGCTTGTACGCTATGTTTCCCCAATACAGGTACCAATGGCTGCGCAACAGCTCGTTTTCGTCAAATAAAGACATAAACCCAAGGCGGCTCGCCCGGGACTGGGAGGAAGAGGCGCTGGAAACTGGGTAAAGAGCGGCGGGGCGGGCGAGTGGAGGGCGGCCGGGCAGGTGCCGCCGCCGAGCCGCGGGAAGGGCTGCCCCAGCGACATCCGCGTCCACACCAGCAGCGCTGAGCCTGGCGACCTCTGGAATGTTCTCGCTCTGACTACCAAAAGTTCTTTACCAATAGGGTTTCGGGTAGAGAGTGAATGTAAATGTCAGCACATGTGAAGAGTCAGTCACAATGATGAATTGTGGAAAATATGTAGGAAAGCAGATATAAATAGAGACATTAGGAAATCAGCAAAAGTATAAAGTGTGTACTTTGTTTGATATTTTCAAACGGGTTGAGTTTGAATGTATAATCTTAGGAAGAAACAAATATGTTGTCACAAATTGCATTGATCTTTTAGAGCATTAGGTAACCAGGTCATGGATGTTTTCATTAATCCATGCTCACTTTCCATTTAGGCTTTGGTAAAATCATAAGTGTGATCTTTGCATTTTGTATCCAGAATATTATTGTGAAAAAATGTATATTAGATAAGGTGACATGAGTATTTCTTTCACCATTTCTGTAGCAATATTTTGTAGACGTATAAATTAGTATTCAGGGTACAAATAGGTGTACCCTGTGTCTATGAATATGCAGATAATGCATGAATAAATCATACTTTGTGAAAATAATATAACTGGTCCCGCTTAAAATAATGCATTGAATTGATATCTGAAAACATAAAAGAAATCTCATATTGATATACAATCATTCATACCAACCAGTTATACATCTAATGGTAATATTAGGGTTATGGTTTATCCTGAAAGGTATGTGAGTTTTGCTCCAAAAGTGATTATGCAAAGCAAAAATAATGTGTTTGGATAGAAGTCTCATGAAAAGAATAGTCAAGAAACCTGGAGGAATACATGTGTTCTGAAGGAGGAAGTGATTGAACGTGAAACATATGCATATAAATTTGCGAAATATTGGATGAAATATATATTGTATGATGTGCATTAACTGCAGAAATAGTAATGTACCAGTGTTGAATAAAAATGAACATCGAAATACACATCATGTCCCATAGATATCTACTTGCCTTGATGTTAATCTGGGTCAGTTACTGTAAAATATTTAGGATATGTATGCACCATTCACTGAAGTTAGTTTTCAGTACTAGGAAAAAAAATATGTATTTCAGGTGGATGAATATTTCTGAGAATAATCTTGTGAAAATTTGATTATAAATCCACATAAATCACAAAACATTTTAAACACAAAACACACACGGACATTAAAATGTAGCAATATATATGCCAATTTAAATTCATCTTGAAATATATATCATCCACTGATCCAAAACTATTTATTTAATGAACTTGGATTTATGTATAATGTTGTTCAGCTAGGAAGCTCCCCAAATAGATTGAATTTACTGTTACAACAGTGTTTAGGAGGAGTGATCTTCTAAATGTGTATGCAAATATGTCCTACACAAAAATCTTCCCACTCTCATCCAGGACAATGCCTTGATATTACCTTCACCCCAAGAAAGACGCAATTGGAGGAGAAGAGTTCGAAAATCTGTGAATACATATCTGGAATGTAAAATGCTCAGGAGATCACAACCTTGCAGGTTGCAGAAGAGTTTCCAAAAGTAAGGGACAAGCTTGATAGACCCAAGCTGATCTTTTATTAAAATTGGGAGCCATCTTGCCAGAAAGCCATGAAAAGATAATTTTGGCTTTACTATAAATTACTGCAAATTCTGAACCTGCTTGGAATGCCTGCCCATGCCTTGAACTCATCCATGCCTAGCTCTCTGAGCAGATAACAGCGCTCTCTGAAACATTAGTGACACCTCATAAATATTTTTCTTCCCAGGCCAGACAACGACCCTCTCTGAGGCTCTAATGGTCCTCATAATTTCTGATGTTGGGGCCAGCAAAAAAAATGTAAACTACCATTAGTGTGATGTTTTCAAAGTTCTGTTATCTGTAAGCCCCTTTTGTGTAACTTTTTGGGCTATATAGCTGGGCTGCAGGAAAGGTGGTGTTGCTGTCTTGTTCCCGCCATTTTGGGATGGAGAGGCAGCCCAGTTGGTGTTTTAATAATAAGATTGCCTTAATTTGATTTTAATAGGAGTCAGTGGTCTTTTCTTGTGTCCTGGTCTAACATTTTGGAGTTCCCCTGTGAGATGACGCTGCCCAACCCGATCACAAGACCAGACTACTGAAAATTCTGAAGCTGGCCTTCCCTCCCGGGCACTGGGCTGGAGAGCCACTCTAGGGGGTGCACAACTTGAGATGTTACAAGGCCTTGGGGTGAGCCTTCAGTCTGGGGAGCACTGCAGTGAACCACCGCACTAAAACTATGAGCAAGCACCTGGTACAGGAGGCCTCCATAGGTAAGTGACGCCTTTATAACATCTGATATCTGGTTAAGGGAGATCTTTTCTGATGACAGAGAGGTGGCCTGAAGAGGCTCACATTCACTCCTGTCCAGGACAGTAATGACAATCGTTCTATCCTCTGTTCTGTTCTGTAGGGAATTCCTCTGGAAGGGTAGAGAGGTGCCGAGGGCCACGCACTCGCTCCTACCCCGGAGCTTTAGCAAGATGTTGCATTGCTCCTCTGTTTTTCTGTTTCTTCACCGGGTTTCTGTTTCTTTGTGTTTTGTTCTGTGTTCTATATGGTTTTTGTTTGTTTGTTTTTGTGCGTTTTTTTGTGTGATTTCTGTGGTAAAATCTTAAGGATATTGGACGTGAAAATGGGTAACAAAGCAAGTAAGCCTGACACCCCTTTGGACTGTGTTTTAAGGAACTGCGATGAACTTTACCACCCTTTGTTAAGCAAGATGAGAGAAGCCCCTAGTTGGCTGCCTGGAGCACACCCACTCCAGATGTCAATGCCTGCTGGGGAACGAAGAACTGAGTATATCCCAGGTTAACAAGTGAAACTCCTTAGAAACCCCTGGTCCCTCCAGATCAAGAGAGTCACAACCTTTGGGCAGAGTCCCCTTGTTTTCTTTGTTAGCAAAGCAATAAACCTCCCATTTTATTTTTCTCAAAACCCTGTCTGCATTATTAAATTGGCTTTATATTGGGTTCAAGTTCAGGAACCAAACTTTATGTTAAAAATTTTGATACCCCCCAGTCCCAGAACTTTTTAAGAGCTGACTACTGAAATGTTAGGTGATGGAGCATGCTTGGGGTGGAACCGAAACAGAAGAGCTAATCCTGTATGTAAAAGGAGGCACTGAGGGACTCCCAGCATCTGCCAAAGCCCTGTTGTTTCAGGGAATTCCCTCCTTCGTCCCCTGCACTGTAAGGATTATGCCACCTCTGTCCTCTTAAAAAAGAGAAAAAGAAAAAGGGGACACTATTGCAGTAAAGTCACCATGGAGACCCTTGGTTTTACATTTCAGGTTGCTCCTCTGTGAAAACATCTGGGCCCCTTGTGGGGACATCTGTGGTGCCACTGGTGTAGGAGATTTTTCTCTTATCTGCTCTGTTGGAAAGGCTTCTGTCTGTCAGACATAGTCTGGAGTTCCTTTGTTTCTGTCTTGTGGCTTTTTTCTGGCCCTTTAAGACATGTGAAATAATGTGTTGATATTATAAATTGTTTTTTGAGAATGATCTTAGCTAAATGTGTGTCTAAATGATGATGTTTCATTGTAACAATCTGGTATCTGAATGGGTTTTTGAAGCATTGCACAATCTTGCAGTTAAAAGTCGGGTTTAGGTAATTGTTTAGTTTATGATTTCAGATAATTCATGCAAAGAACTTAAATACTTAGGATGGAAAACTAAAGAACTCTACTTCCAAGTTGGCAAGTAACTTCCCAATCATTCAGTCTTTTTTCACGAATTTTGAATTGGGTAGCCTGGGAAAATGTCACTGTGTGTGCCAGTGCATCAATTTGGACAAGGATACTGAATCAAAGTATGGTATCTGTTGACAAAACAACTTGTAATTATATAAAATTTTGTGAATTGTATTTTAAACTTGTATCATAATTTTCAACATCCTAACCAGAAAATTATGGTTAAAATGCCTTAGGCCTGAGGTGTCTGCTCAGAATAGCCATTTTTTCCTGCTCCTTCCAGACTTCAGCCAGGACTTATTTTCAAATGCAAATGAAAGAAGCCTGTAAACTCAAAACAAGACTGATATGAGGCCTAAGGGGAAAAAAGGTATATTGTGTGGTATTTACTAATTACTGGCCAGTCATTTTATCTAGGACTCATTATTTTTTCCATCGATTCTTTATTTATTTTTTGAGCTCATGATTTTGATCCTACAGACCTAGGTTAATGTTTTTCTGATCAGTTCTATCTTTAACCAACTGTGGCATTTTTAAAACATTGCAATGGAGATTTCACCTGTTAAAAGCTACAAGGCCTTCACTATTATTATGTGTGCACACTTTTGTTATGTGTTGCATGTCTAAATATATACATATGTCCATATATAATATATATGATACACAAATTAACATATATAATAAACACTTATATTAAAAAATAACTCATAAAAACAATTTTAAAAAGTGGAACCAAAGATCTTTAATTCACGTGATTTAAATGTTTCAATTATAAGTTGGATAACAGATAAATATAAATGTCTTTAAATTTAAGCTTACACGTTTTTCTAGGTGTTCAAAAATCTAATAAAATATTAATGTCTACAAATGGTCTGATATGCCTTTGTTCTAGGACTTTTCCTTCAACCAATAAATATGGTTTACACTGTTCAGTACATTTTTCTAATATTTTGATAAATAAGTAAAGTAAATTTGATATGGGATTACTCATTCATGAGTACTTTTGTTTGATATCTGATTGATATACTAAGGTCTGTATATGTACGCATTATATCAAGCTGGTGTTCTGAAGTTGTATGGTAAATAAAATATATATTGGGGATTTATTTACCTGTTATCAATAAGATATGTAAAGTTTTATGTTACTTTTTACATTGTGGAACAATTTAAATATATTTTTAAGTTAATGATACCCTAATCTATGTAAAGGTTAAAAACTTCCAGCCGTTCTTTAATTCATGTTTTAAATGTGATATCATATGGTGTTAGCTAATGTTCATGTGACCTCAAACAATTTATGTAAACTTTGTAAAATGATATTTAAAAAACAAAGATCAGCTTTAGCAGTAAAACACTTAAGATTTATAAAGAACCCTGCCTTACCTGAGATAAGGCTCTGTGTCCCATCTTACTACATGTGAGAATAACTACAAAAGCAGTAGGTCAGATTTTATTTCACTTAAAGTTATGTTCAAAAGTTTTTTTTTTTTTTTTTCTGTCAAGATTAATAGGAACTCAAAAAGGGGATATAATGTATAACTCACCCAAAAAATTCAGGGTAGCTATTACATGAACTAAGTATTTTTACTCTTGTTAAAAAATTTTATTTTGTAATTTCCTTATAAGTGATCTAATAATTTCCTGTTGGTGTTTTACAGAAGTGTTGCTTTAAGAACAGAACATGGGTTAATTTAAGATAATAAGTCATCACCTACAAGACAGACAGAATAATAACATCGCAATTAATAAAATATAAATTATTATAAAGTTATAGACATTAACAGGCTGTTAAAATTTATTTGCTGGTTGTTTCAGATTAGGATTTAAAATTAAATTTAAGTGAAAAGGGCCAAGAAAACCAATATTTGGCTCTTGCCCCTTGAGTCAGTCTGAATCCAGGAAACAGGGGACTTCTCTAAGAGCTTTGCAACTCTGGGCCACATAACCTCCTGATCAGGGAGATTAATGAGACTACTGGAGAACATAAAGCCAATCAGTGATTTGCTACAAAGAGGAGAGTCATCAGGAAAGGGAGACATCCCTGATGCTTCTGAGGGAAGCCACATGGTCAAGCAAGTCCTGAAGCCACCTAGCTCAAATTACACTAGCAGAACTGAAAAGCTGCTCTCAAGTTTCCCCAGGAATGACTCCCATAAAAGCTCAGCTGACTGTTAACAATAGATAGAAACAAAATTCAGTTTGACTGCTTCATCTTAAACACTTAGCAAAGATAGTTGAAAGCAAAATACAGCCATTCCTGGGTATTTTAATAATAATAATAATAATAATAATAATAATAATAATATTTTTAGGTATACACTTTATGTTAGCCTACCAAAATAAGTAACACTGTGGGCTACAAAGAAGGATTCTCAGACAGGAATGCCTGATAACTATAAAGAGAGACTATCAAGAGGAGCTACCAGAGGCAGAAGTTTTTAGTTTAAGGCCTACAGATATTCCTAACCTACACAGGTAGGCTTGATGTTTGCTAGTACGATTATCCAGCCCTGAGTAACAAAATTAAATGTTTCTCTATTAGACTCAGAGGTCATACTAGTGAAAGGATTTTGCAAGATCAGATGACATTAAATTATTAAACTGTATCTTATGGGGAGGGACAATTGTACAATAAATGTTAAATATTAAGTTGACAGTCCTGATAACTGGAAATATTAAAGATTGGTGAGGAAACTTCATACAGTGACATGTTCCAGCTGCTGCAACATTTATTCAGTACTCATGTTTTTTGTTTCTCTCATAGAAGAACCCATCCCCAGATGACTTTACAACCTGTTCTTCCCCAACCAGACTTCAAAACGAATTGACTTCTAAAAGGCAACTCATGTCCCTCAACTGACTTCAAAAAGGCAACTCATATCCCTCACACCATGCACCCTCACGTCACCCTCTCTCAGCTCAAAAGAAGCCAAAATGAGAGACGACTCTCTTATTACACCAATGGAGGCAAAAATAAATAGACTATCAATATAAGTAATTAATTAAGTCAGGTAATATCAGGGAGACCGGTTTTCGGTGAATTCTAAATATTTGGAGACTGTTACCCGAGGGATTAAAATTTCCTCAGTGCTCTTCCCCTACCCTATCAAAGATTTGAAAGGGACACATAAAAAAAGGGGGGAATGATAGACCCAAGCTTATCTTTTATTAAAATTGAGAGCCATCTTGCAACAAAGCCATGAAAAGATCATTTTGGCTTTACTATAAATTACTGCAAATTCTGAACCTACTTGGAATGCCTGCCCATGCCTTAAACTCACCCATGCATGGCTCTCTGACCCGATAGCAGCCCTCTCTGAAAATTTACTCACACCTCATAAATATTGGCTTTCTGTGGCCAGACAATGACCCTCTCTGAGGCTCTAATGGTCCTCATAAATTTTGATGTTGGGGCTAGCAAAAAAAGAAAAATGTAAACTACCATTAGTGTGATGCTTGTCAGAGTTCTGTTATCTGTAACCCCACTTTTGTGTAACTTTCTGGGCTTTAAAGCTGGGCTGTAGGAAAGATGTGGTTGCTCTCTTGTTCCCGCCATTTTGGGAGGAAGAGGCAGCCAAGTTGGTGGAAATAATAAGCTTGCTTTAATTTGATTTTAATTCGAGTCAGTGTTTGTTTCTTACATCCTGGTCTAACAGGTAAACACTCCACAAACATAGAGCTCTGCCGGCCTAAAGACTTCTTGAGAAACTGCCTCTGAGGTTGGGTACTTGAAATATATGCTGTTGTCAGGAGCTTTAGCTTCTTTTCTAGTGAGACCATTAAAGCTGGGTCTGCATCTATGTGACTGGAGGGCATGGTTTCTTATTTTCCAATGAACATGAGTCAGCAGTGCTTAATTCTCTCTTTGTATGTAAACTGTGACCACTGGGGGCTAAGTGTCTCCCCGTGTGGACTGTGAAGCCATTTGGTCATCCTCCATTTAGGTGGTGTTTCTTGGTGCTGCACTGAAAGTTTGGTATTTACATCACAAAATACAAGGAGTTCAACTGGGACACAGTGCTGGAGGGAGTTCTGTCACGTGTGGTGGGTCAGGGACTGCAGGAGAATGCGCTAACCAGGCTTCCATCCCACATAGCTTTCCCCTTGACCATATCAACTTGATTCTGATCATTGCCTTGAAACCTCTCCATATAACAAGATGCCTTTACATCTAAGGGTCTCCTGGCTGCACCATGTCAGCCACAAGGCATTTGGAAGTCATCTGGAGATCCACATGGCCCCACCTCAGATATTTAATCACACACCTGCACACCATAGCTCTGGGCCCACCACTCAGCAGTCTCAACTTACTGGCATCTCTGTTCTTCACCATTTTCATGAAACCCAGTCAATCAAGGCACTGTCAGGTACACTCATTATCAGCAACAGGAGATTCAAAGGTTCTCCAGTGCCAACTGGTCATGGGAGTTTCAAAAATTTCAGGGTATTTATGTAGCCACTTTTCAAGGATAAAGTTGGAGGCACTGTGTGTTTCAATTCATTCAGGAACCATTAAATGTTGAGGAACCTCATTTCAATGAATGCTCTGGAGAACTCTCAAAGGCAAGGCTTCCCAAAGAGTAGCCAAAAGGTCACATGAAGCAAGGCCCATTGAGGTCTACAATGTGAGGTCCATGTGTGTTTTGAATCTCAACTATGGCTGCCAAGTCTTTCAGAATAAAATCATGTGATATCCTGCCTGAGATTCCCAGTGATCAGTCGAAAGCCAGCCTTGGCCTTGATCTCAGTTGCCAAGGGGGACTCTCACTCTCAAAACATTCCCACATGGCCCTCATCTTCTTCCACCTAGACCCTCATTATAAACTCTGGCTGGAGATTTCCATGAGGGGTGCAGTGCAAGAGTGTCCAAAATAAGCTCCCTTGGTGCTCATTTGCCTAAAGTCAGTGTGGCCTGGACACCATTTCCGTGAACCAGGAGTGATCAAATAGGCCTGCCTTTACTATTGCTCTGCATCTCCAATTTGAGGCCTACTGACTGTGGGGTTTAGATTCTTTATGTGAATTGGAATCATGAGAAAACCCAAGCACCTCTGCATTGCTTTGAGAATTTATTTGACCCAAAGGATCCCTATACTCACTTGATGGATGGCTGCAACCTAATAGAGGAAGGAGAGAGACATCATCCACAATGACTGAATTTTGCCATTTTGGTTTTGGATGCAAACATGGGATCTTTCTTTAGATCCATCCGGTGCTGAGAATCTAAGCCACAGCCTCACACAGGGCCAAGAGTCTGATTCAGACACATCCATTTCAAAGCAATTAAGCAAAGAGCCACAGGTGATGCCCATTCATTCCCATATGAAAACTGTTTTCTTCAGGCTTCACAAAGGGGTGGCCTGAGGCAAAGACCTTCCTGTCATTCAGTGAAACAGAAAAATACGTAAGAAAAAGGCACAAAGCATGGTTTCTCCACTGAGACTTACCTGGTCACACTGATATCTGAGTTTTCTAAGATGCTCGCCATTACCTTCAGCTATTCAGTACATAGCCATGTGACAGAGCTTGAGGTGGTACCTATCTTGGACACAAAACCATGAGACTATTCTGCAGATTGGCCAGAATTCAGGAAGAAATCTGGAACTTAGGAAGATAGTAGGTGTTGCCCATCGATAAGGCAACCTGCAGTCCAGTCTTAAATTCGGCAGGATGAATGCTGGGAAGCTTTCTACTAGACAGGACACATACATTGATGCATTCTCTTTTCTAATGTCTACAACCACGGACACAGTGGGATACACAGACATAGAAACACTCGCCTTGTCAAACGACTATCTAGAAACAGTCCGCTGCAAACCAGAAATACCACCTTTCCTACATATTCTCAGAAAATGAGACAATACCACAAACTCACACCCACAAACACAAAGGCACCTCCTTTCCCCAAGTAAGTCTGTGAATATCCAGAGTGTCCTCTGACTGGCGGGCCATACTATGTTCCCCCGAAATGGCCTGTACTGTGTCAGATCTGGTTTCGTTGGCCAACTGTGTGAAGTTGTTAGGAGCCAGCGGTGAGCCACTACCTACTTACTCAGGAAAGGCCCGTCTTCAGAGCTCTCCTGGCATTTGGCCATCCTCACATCAGTAGGTACCAAGAAAGACAGAATCTGTCATTGGTAAAACTAAACCTAAACAAGTAAGCCCACTGGGACTGGGACTGGGACTGGCTCTGGGTGCCTGGCTTCCTGGATCCCAAATTCAGAGAGTTCCATCACCAAAGAAGTAAGGTAGTTCACTTCCTTCAGGAACTAAATGAGGTCAATGCCTTGGCAAACACTTTGTCCTAACAGTTGCTTCCAAGGGTCCCATGAGATGGAGGCTGCCCCTAATTCCTGTGACACTGTCACAAGTTAGAATAGTATATCAACCATAAGCAAACGGGAACAGCTCTCCACACAGGCCTGGTTTGGTCCATCTTCTCTACATTGAGAAGAAAGTGGCTGATTCAGACACACCCCATCATCCTGACAAGGTTGTTTGCCATGGAAGATGACTTTTGCTCTCTCAGGTCCTTCAAGCTGCCTACGTCTTTTCCAGGGATCATGTCTGCATGGACCTTTGAGGTTCTCAGCAGGTGGAAGATCCCCTATATTCCTGTATTGTAAGACCAACTCTGTCCCTGCTCTTCTGTAAAGTTAGATTGAGGGAACAGTGTATGTTTAGGGTCAATAACATGTTGGATTTGGTTTAGGAATCATTCTGCAGAATGAATAATGGTATTTGAAACTGAGATATTTACAAGAATATATATGTGAAATATAAGTATGAAACCATAAATCTAGGTAACATTTGAAGCCCAGAAGGGCATTGGACCCATGATTGTGATACTTAGGATTGAATTACATTCTGCACAGAGGTCTCAGATAAATCAATATACAATGACATAAGAACTTGTACCTTGCATGATTGAATGTAGAAGAGAACATCCAGTCAAACAAAGGATAGTCAGTAGGATTAGGAAGATAGTCGGTAGGTTTACAAAGAAGAGTGAGTATAGGATTAGGAACAAAAGTTTATTTGCAACAGGTTATCGATTAGAGTGTGAATGTAAATGTCAGCACATGTGAAGAGTCAGTCACAATGATGAACTGGGAAAAATATGTAGGAAACAGATAGCAATAGAGTCATTATGAAATCAGGCAATGTATATAGTGAGGGATAGGATTAGACATTTTCAGTAGGGTTGAGTTTGAATATATAATCTTAAGAAGAAACAAATATGTAGTCACCAATAGGATTGACATTTGAGAGCATTAGGCATCCTGGACATGGATGTTTTTAGTAACCCATGTTTACTTTCCATTTACACTTTGGTACAAACATAAGCGTGACCTTTGCATTTTGTGTTCCGAATATTTCTGAGATTAAATGTATAAGTAGATCAGGTGACAAGAGTATTTCTTCCATCATTTCAGGGAACAATATTTTCAAGACGTAAATATTAGTATTGGGAGTACAAAGAAGTGTACACTGCGTCTATGAATATAGAGATAATGCATGAATAGACCATACTGTGAATAAATAATATAACTCGTTCCACTTTAAATAATGGATTGAATTTTTATCTGAAAATATATAAGAAATCCTATATTGGTATGCAATCATTAATTCCAACCAGTTATATATCTAATGGTAATATCAGAGTTATAATTTATCATGAAGTTTATGTGAGTTTTGCTTCAAAAGTGATTATGGAAATTGAAAATAATGTGTTTGGAAAGAAGTCTCATGAAAAGACCAGTAAGGAAACATGGAAGAATACATGTGTCCTGAAGCAGGAAGTGATTGAAAGTGAAACAAATTCCTATAAATTTGCGAACTGGTGGGGAAAACTTGAGGGCCTCTCCCAGCTCTCCCTTGAGCACGATAGCCAGACCGAGGGAATTAGGAGTGGCACGGGACTTGTGGCGCAGACCTCCAGGCCACTGCTCCCACCAGTGCTGACAATTGAGGTCTCTTGCTCCAGCTTCCGGGGGCATGGCTTCCGGAGAGCAAGCAAATTTGCTGGGGGTTCTCAGGCCCAAACTCTACAAACTTAGGGTCTGAGGGAGACAAACAGGGAGAGTGTGCCCAGGTGTTCATGAAAACTGAGCTCCCAGGAGCAGCAGACCTGTCAGGTAGCCAGTATTGTGGTGAGTGTCACAGGTGAACGGGGCCTGGCTTGAGGAAACACAAGAGAAGGCTCTAGGCACTCAGGATTGAACACCCACCCAGTCTGGGAGGAAGAGCTGCTGCACAGTGATTGGTTCCCACCTATTGAGAGGAGAAGCTTGGCCCAGTGGGCACAGCTCCACCTACTGGAAAAGAAGTTTATTGCAATCTATGACTGCATTTATTATTATTATTATTATTTTAATTTGGGTTTTTTTTGTTTTGTTTTTGTTTTTTTTGTTTTCTTCCATTTTCATTTTTTGTTGTTTTTCTTTAACTTTTTTTAAATGTTTTTAATTTTTTTAATTTTTTATTTTTTTGTTTTTATTTTTTTAAATTTAAATTTAAATTTTATATTATCATTATTATTTTTTTAAAAAATTCATTTTCTTTCTTTATTTTCTATTTTTTTCTATTGTCTTTTAATTTCTTTTCCATTTTCTTATTTCCCCTTCCTTGAATTCTACCTGCCTACTCTCATTCTCTTTAGTGACTTCTTCCCTTCCCTTCTAAAATCTTTCCTCCCAAGCATCAAATAAATTTATAAGAGTTTAGGGAGTATAAGAGTGTATAATAAGACACATGTTTCATATTTTGAAAAATCTTGAGAGTGTATACACACACACACACACACACACAGAGACATTAAAAATAGCAATATATATGCAAACGAAATTCACCATGAAATATACATCATCCACAGATACAAAAATATTTATTTTACTGAACATGGATTTATGTATAATGTTGTTCAACTAGGAAGCTCACTCACATTTGAATAATCAGTTCAAGCAGTGTTTAGGAGGAGTGATCTCTTCTTCCAATTTGTATCTGCCAAGTCAGCCACCTCACAAGAATGTACGTGTGGTACCTGGAAGGATTCAATATGTGCATATAAAAATACGTGTGCTGAATAGGCTACAGAGAAAGAAGGACAGGAATTCTCTTATTTGTTAACTTTAAAAACACATGGAGAACTATTTCAACAAATAATTGACTAGATTTATAACTGCTACGCTATATCATGCAAAAGGCAACTCCAACTATAAAACATGCCTCCTCTGAACTGCTTGTATTTCTATTCTGTTTGTGTTATTTGTCTCCATCATATTAGAATTAGTAGTCAGAGTCTAGTAGGGTATGTGTTCATGTCAGGTATTCAGTATTTCTAATGGTAAATAGGTAATTGAATACAATGTGTATGCAAATACGTGCTACACAAAAATCTTCCCACTCTCATTCAGAACAATGCCTTGACATTACCTTCTCTTCAATTAAGACACAATTAGAGGAGAAGAGTTAGAAAATCTGTGAATATATATGAGGAATGGAAAATGCTCAGGAGTTCACAACTTTTGAGGTAGTAGAGGAGTTTCAAAAATTAAGGGACAGGGTAAACACTCCACAAACATGGAGCTCTGCTGGCCTAAGTACTTTTTTAGAAACTGCCTCTAAGGGTGGGCACTTGAAATATATGATGTTGTCAGGAGATTTAGTTCCTTTGTAGAGAGACCATCAAAGCTGCGTCTGCATCTATGTGACCTGGAGGACAGGGTAAACACTCCACAAACATGGAGCTCTGCTGGCCTAAGTACTTTTTTAGAAACTGGCTCTAAGGGTGGGCACTTGAAATATATGATGTTGTCAGGAGATTTAGTTCCTTTGTAGAGAGACCATCAAAGCTGGGTCTGCATCTATGTGACCTGGAGGACATGTTTCTTATTTTCCAATGAACATGAGGAAGCAGTGCTGAATACTCTCTTTGTAGGTAAACAATGGCCACTGGGGTCTAAGTGTCTCTCAGTGTGGACTGTGAAGCCCCTTGGTCATCCTCCACTTTTCGTGGAGTTTCTCGCTCCTCCACTGAGAGTTTGTTTTTGCTTCACGAAATACAAGGAGTTAAAATGAAATACAGCGGTGGAGGGAGTTCTTTAAGGTGTGGTGAGTCAGGGTCTGCAGGAGAATGCACCAACCAAGGTTCTATCCCACGTTGATTGCCCTGGTTAGAATAGCAACATGATTCTGAACATTGCACTGAATCCTTTCCATATAACAAGATGCCTTTACATATATGAATCTGCTGGCTGCACCATGTCAGTCACAAGCCATTTGGAAGCCAATGGCAGATCCACATGGCCCCACCACAGATATTTTATCACACAATTGCGTACCACTGCTCTAGGCCAACTACTCACCAGGCTCCAACTTACTGGTATATCTGTTCCACACCATTTTCATGAAACCCAGTCAATCAAGGCAGTGTCTGGTATAATCAGGATCAGAAACAGGACATCCAAAGGTTCTCCAGTGCCAGCTGATCATGGAAATATCAAAAATTTCATGGTAATTTTCTAGCCATTTTTCACGGATGAAGTTTGAGGCTCTGAGGAATTCAATTAATTCAGGAACCATTAAATGGTGAAGAGCTAATTTCAATGAAAGCTCTGGAGCACTCTCACAGGCAAGGCTTTCCTAAGAGTGGCCAAAACGTCACATGAAGCCAGGCCCACTGAGATATACAATGTGAGTTCCATGTGTGTTTTGAAACTCAAATATGGCTGCCAAATCTTTAAGAATAATTTCATGTAATATCCGGGCTGAGATTCCCAGTGTTCTTTGGAAATCCAACCTGGGCCTAGATCTCAGGTTCCATGGGCGACTCTCATACGTGGCCTCCTAAAATCACAACACAATTCATGGCAATACTTCTCTAAGATCAGTTTCAGAACTCAGTCTCTAAGGGGAATCACACCAGAGTTCAAGCCCAGGTGGACCCAGTCATCTCTTCCAACCGCCACACAAATGACCACAATTAAAACCAAAACACTCCCACATGTTCCTCATCTTCTTCCATATAGACACTCCTTATAACTTCTGTGTGGAGTTTTCCATGAGGGGCACAGCCCAAGACAGTGTCCAAAATAAGTTCCTGTTCCCCTCATTTGCCTAACGTCAAGGTGGCCTGGACACACTTCCTGTAAACCAGGAGTGATCAAATAGGCCTGCCGTTAATACTGCTCGGCTTTTCCAATTTGAGGCCTTCTGACTCTGCAGTTTAGATTCTTTATGTGAATTTGAGTCATGAGGAAACCCAAGCACCTCTGCTGAGATTTGAAGAACTCATTTGGCCCAAAGGATCCCTATTCTAACTTGATGGAGGTCAGGATCCTAACAGAGGAAGGTAAGAGAATTCATTCACAATGAGTGAACTTTTTGCCATTTTGCTTTTGGATGCACACATAGGATCTTTCTTTAGATCCATCAGGTGTTGAGAATCTAAGCCACAGTCTCACACAGGGCCAAGAGGCTGGTTCAGACACATCCCTTTCCAAAGCAATTAAGCAAAGAGACACAGGTGATGCCCTTCATTTCCATTTGAAAACTGTTTTCTTCAGGCTTCCAGAAGAAGTGGCCTGAGGCAAAGACATCCTGATATTCAGGGCAACAGAACAATAGGTTAGCAAAAGGCCCAAAGCAGGTTTTCTCCACAGAGACTTTCCTGGTCCCACTGATATCTGAGTTTTCTGAAATGCTGGCCATTCCTTTCAGGTATCCAGTACATGGCCTTGTCACAGAGATTGGAGGTGGTACATATCTTGCACACAAAACCAAGAGCCTATTCTGGAGAGTGGCAAGAATTTAGGAAGAAAACAGGGTCTTAGACAGGTAGTAGGTGTTGCCCATCCATATGGAAACCGCACTCCATTTATAAATTGGGCAGAATGAATGCTGGGAAGCTTTCTACTAGAGAGGACACATCCATTGATTCATTCTCTTTTCTAATGTATAAAACCACAGACACAGTGGGATACACAGACATAGAAACACTCACCTTGTAAAACGACTTACTAGAAACAGTTCACTGCAAACCAAACAAACCTCCTTTCCTACCTATTCTCAGAAAAGAGACAAAACCATATACCCACACTCACAAAGGCACCACCTTCCCCCAAGTAGGGCTACTACTGTCCGGAGTGTCCTCTGACTGGTGGACCATACTATGTTCCCCGGTAATGGTCTGTCCTGTCTCAGATCTGGTCTCCTTGTTCAACTCTGTGAAGCAGTCAGGAGGCAGTGGTGAGCCATTACCTGCTTAGTCAGGAAAGGCTCCTCTTCAGATCTTTCCTGTCATTTGGCCATCTTCACATCAGTCGGTACCAAGAAGACTGACTCTGTCCTTGGTGATTCCAAACAAATGAAACCACTGGGACTGGGACTGGGACTGGATCTGGGTGCCTGGCTTCCTGGATTTAAAGTTCAGAAAGTTCCATCAAGAAGGAAGTGAGGTAGGTCACTTTCTTCAAGAACTGAATGAGGTCACTGCCTTGGCAACCACTGTGTCCTAACAGTTGCTTCCAAGGATCCCATGAGATGGTGGCTACCCCTACTTCCTTTGACATTTTCACAACTTAGAATGGTATATCAACCTTAGGCACCCGGGATCGGCTCTCCACACAAACCTGGTTTGGTCCATCTTCTCTACATTAAGAATAGAGAGGCTGATTCAGACACAACCCTTCATCCTGACAAGGTTGTTTGCCATGGAAAATGACTTTTGGTCTCTCAGGTCCTTAATTTCTGCCTACATCTTCTCAAGGAATCATTTCTGCATGGAACTTTGAGGTTCTCAACAGGTGGAGGATTCCCTACATTCCTGTATTGTAAGAACAAATCTGTCCCTGCTCTTCTGTAAAGTTAGATTGAGTGAACAGTGTATGGTTAGGGTTAATATCATGTTCAATTTGGGTTAGGAATCATTCTGCTGGATGAATAATGGTATTGAGAACCTGCGATATTTATAAGAATATAGAGGTTAAATATATGTATGAAAACAGAAATTAAAGTAAGATTTGAATCCCAGAAGGGCATTGGGCCCTTGTTTGGGATATTTAGCTTTGAATTACTATCTGCACAGAGGTCTCAAATAAATCGATATACAATGGCAGAGGAATTTGAACCTTGGATGATTGAATGCGGAAGAGAACATCCAGTCAAAAGGGATAGTCGGTAGCATTTGGAAGATAGTAGTTAGGTTTAGCAAGTAGAGTTAGTATAGGATATGTAACAAAAGTTCTTTAGCAATATTTTTTCGGGTAGAGAGTGAATGTAAATATCAGCACATATGAAGAGTCAGACACAATGATGAACTGGGGAAAATTTGTAGGAAAGCAGATATCAATAGAGACATTAGGAAATCAGGCAAAGTAAAAAGTGAGTGATAGGATAAGACATTTTCAACAGGGTTGAGTTTGAATATATTATCTTAGGAAGAAACAAACATGTAGTCACCAATAGGATTGACATTTGAGAGCATTAGGCAACATGGACATGGATGTTGTTAGTAATCCATGTTCACTTTCCATTTAGGCTTTGGTACAATCCTAAGTGGGACCTTTGCATTTTGTTTCCAGAATATTACTGTGATAAAATGTATATGTAAATCAGATGACATGATTATTTCTTCCACCATTTCTAGGAGCAGTATTTTGAAGATGTATAAATTAGCATTGGGGGTAAAAAGAGGTGTACCCTGTTTCTATGAATATACAGATAATGCATGAGTAGACGTTAATTTCAATAAATAATATAACTTGTTCCACTTTAAATAATGGATTGAATTGATATCTGAAAATATATAAGAAATCTTATATTGATATGCAATCATTCATGACAACCAGTTATACACCTAATGTTAATATTAGGGTATGGTTTATCATGAAGTTTGTGTGAGTTTTGCTTCAAAAGTGATTATGGAAATCGAAAATAATGTGTTTGGAAAGAAGTCTCATGAAAAGGTCAGTCAAGGAACACCGAGGAATTCATGAGTTCTGAAGCAGGAAGTGATTGAAATTGAAAAAAAACGACGATCAATTTGCTAACTTGTGGAAGAAATATTATAATATGATATGAATAAACTGAAGAAATAGTAATGTATTAGTGTTGAATAAAAATGAACTTCAAAATACACATCATGTCCCATAGGAATCTACTTGCATTGATGTTAAACTGGGTCAGTTACAGTAGAAATATTAGGATTCATGTGCACCATTCACCAAAGTTAGTTTTCTTTTTTTTAATTTTTATTGATGGTTGATCAAAACAATACATAATTCTTGATATATCATACTCCACACTTTGATTCAAGTGGGTAATGAACTCTCATTTTTACCCATATACAGATTGCAGAATCACATCAGTTACACATCCATTGATTTACATATTGCCATACTAGTGTCTGTTGTATTCTGCTGCTTTTCCTAACCTCTACCCTCCCCCCTCCCCACCCCTCCCCTCCTCTCTTCTTTCTCTACCCCTCTACTGTAATTCATTTGTCCCCCTTGTATTATTTTTCCCTTTCCCCTCACTTCCTCTTGTATGTAATTTTGTTAACCCTGAGGGACTCCTTCTATTTCCATGCAATTTCCCTTCTCTCTCCCTTTCCTTCCCTCCTCTCATCCCTGTTTAATGTTAATCTTCTCAAGCTCTTAGTCTCTACTCTGTTCTTAGTTACTCTCCTTATATCAAAGAAGAAATTTGGCATTTGTTTTTAGGGATTGGCTAGCTTCACTTAGCATAATATGCTCTAATGCCATCTATTTCCCTGCAAATTATATTATTTGTCATTTTTAAATCCAGAGTAATACTCCATTGTGTATAAATGCCACAATTTTTATCCATTCATCTATTGAAGGAAATATAAGTTGGTTACACAGTCTTGCTATTGTGAATTGTGCTGCTATGAACATCGATGTAGTAGTGTCCCTGTAGCATGTTCTTTTTAGGTTTTTAGGGAATAGACCGAGAAGGGGAATAGCTGGGTTAAATGGTGGTTCCATTCCCAGCTTTCCAAGAAATCTACATAATGCTTTCCAAATTGGCTGCACCAATTTGCAGTCCCACCAGCAATGTACAAGTGTACTCTTTTCCCCACATCCTCGGCAGCACTTGTTGTTGTTTGACTTCATAATTGCTGCCAATCTTACTGGAGTGAGATGGTATCTTAGGTTGGTTTTTATTTGCATTTCTCTGACTCCTAGAGATAATGAGCATTTTTTCATGTACTTGTTGATCGGTTGTATGTCCTCATATGAGAAGTGACTCTTCAGGTCCTTGGCCCATTTGTTGAATGGGTTATGTGTTATCTTATTGTCTAATTTTTGAATTCTTGGTATACTCTGGATATTATGGCTCTATCTGAAGTGTGAGGAGTAAAGATTAGTTCCCAGGATGTAGGCTCCCTATTTACATGTGTTATTGTTTCTTTTGCTGAGAAAAAATTTTTAGTTTGAGTAAGTCCCATTTGTTGATTCTAGTTATTAACTGTTGTGCTATGGGTGTCCTATTGAGGAATTTGCAGCCCGACCCCACAGTATGTAGATCATAGCCAAATTTTTCTTCTATCAGACGCTGTGTCTCTGATTTGATATCAAGCTTCTTGATCCATTTTGAGTTAACTTTTGTGCATGGAGAGAGAAAATGATTCAGTTTCATTTTGTTGCATATGGATTTCCAGTTTTTCCAGTACCATTTGTTGAAGATGCTACCCTTTTTTCATTGCATGCTTTTAGCCTCTTTATCAAATATAAGATAATTGTAGTTTTGTGGATTGGTTTCTGTGTCCTCTATTCTGTACAATTGGTACACCTGCCTGTTTTGGTACCAGTACCATGCTGTTTTTGTTACGATTGCTCTGTTGTATAGTTTGAAGTCTGGTATCGCTATACCACCTGATTCACACTTCCTGCTTAGCATTGTTTGTGCTCTTCTGGGTCATTAATTTTTCCATTTGAATTTCATGATTGCTTTCTCTATTTCTACAAGAAATGCCTTTGGGATTTTGATTGGCATTGCATTAAAGTTTTAGAGAACTTTTGGTAATATCTCCATTTTGATGATGTTAGTTCTGCCTATCCATTAACAGGGTATATTTTTCCAACTTCTAAGATCTTCTTCTATTTCTCCCTTTAGGGTTCTGTAGTTTTCATGGTATAATATTTCACCTCTTTTGTTAGGTTGATTCCCAAGTTTTTTTTTTTTTTTGAGGATATTGTGAATGGGGTGGTTGTCCTCATTTCCATTTCAGAGGATTTTTCGCTGATATACAGAAATGCCTTTGAATTATAAATGTCGATTTTCTATCCTGACACTTTTCTGAATTTATTTGTTAGCTCTAATTGTTCCTTTGTAGACCCTTTTTGGTCTGCTAGGCATAGAATCATGTTATCTGCAAATAGTGATAATTTAAGTTCTTCTTTTCCTAATTTTATGCCTTTAATTTCTTTTGTCTTTCTAATTGCTCTGGCCAGTGTTTCGAGAACTCTGTTGAACAGAAGTGGTGAGAGAGGGCATCCCTGTCTTGTTCCAGATTTTAGAGGGAATGCCTTCAATTTTTCTCCATTCAGAATGATGCTAGCCTGAGGCTTAGCATAGATTGCTTTTACAATATTGAGGTGTGTTCCTGTTATCGCTAGTTTTTCTAGAGTTTTGAACATAAAGGGATGCTGTACTTTGTTGAATGCTTTTTCTGCCTCTATCGAGATGATCATATGGTTCTTATTTTTAAGTCTATTGATGTGATGAATAACATTGATTTCCGTATATTGAACAAGCCTTGCATCCCTTGATCATGGTGCACAATTTTTTTGATATGTTTTCATATCCTATTCGCCAGAATTTTATTTAGGATTTTTGCATTTTTCCTGAAATAGCTTGAAAAGTATTGGTATTAGTTCCTCTTTAAAGGTTTTGTAAAACTCTGCTCTATACCCATACAGTCCTGGGCTTTTCTTAGTTGGTAGTCTTTTGATGGTTTCTTCTATTTCCTCAATTGATATTGGTCTGTTTAGGTTGTGTATATCCTCCTGTCTCAATCTGGGCAGATTATATGACTTAAGAAATTTATCTTCACTTCTACTATTTTATTGGAGTATAAGAATTCAAAATAATTTCTGATTATCTTCTGTATTTCTAAATTGTCTCTGTGATATTGCCTTTTTAATCCCGTATGCTAGTAATTTGAGTTCTCTCTCTTCTGCTCTTCGCTAGCATGGCTAAGGGTCTGTCAAATTTAATTATTTTTTCAAAGAACAAACTTTTAGTATTGTCAATTTTTTCAATTGTTTCTTTTGTTTCAATTTCATTAATTTCAGCTCTGATTTTGATTATTTTTTGCCTTCTACTTCTTTTGCTGTGGTTTTGCTCTTCTTTTTCTAGGATTTTGAGATGAAGTATGAGAACATTTATTTGTTGTTTTTTTCTTTTTCTAAGGAATTAACTCCAAGCATTGAATTTTCCTTTTAGAACTGCTTTCAATGAGTCCCATTGATTCTGATATGTTCTGTCTGTGTTTTCATTTATCTCTAAGAATTTTTTAATTTCCTCCTTGATCTTCTATAACCCATTGATCATTCAGTAACCTATTGTTAATTCTCCAATTGATGAATGATTTTTCCTTTTTTCTTTTATCATTGATTTTAGTTTCATTCGATTATGATCAGATAAGATGCCTGGTATTATCTCTACTCCTTTATATTGTCTAAGCGTTGCCCTGTGACATAATATATGATCTATTTTTGAGAAGAATCCATGTGCTGCTGAGAAAAAAGTGTAACTGCTTGATGTTGGGTGGTATATTCTATATATGTCAATTAATTCTAGGTTATTAATTGTGTTATTGAGTTCTATAGTTTCCTTTTTCAACTTTTGTTTGGAAGATCTGTCCAGTGGTGAGAGAGGTGTGTTGAAGTCTCCCATGATTATTGTATGGTGGTCTATTAGACTCTTGAAATTGAAAAGAGTTTGTTTGATGAACATAGCTGCACCATTGTTTGGGGCATATATATTTATGATTGTTATGTCTTGTTGGTGAATGGTTTCCTTGAGCAGTATGTAGTGTCCTTCTTTATCCCTTTTGATTAACTTTGGCTCAAAATCTATTTTATTTGATATGAGTTTGGACACTCCTGCTTGTTTCCGAAGTCCATATGACTGATATGATTTTTCCAACCTTGCACCTTCAGTCTATGTATGTCTTTTCCTAACAAATGTGTATCATTTAGGCGGCATATTGTTGGTTCTTGTTTTGTGATCGATTCTAGTAGCCTGTGTCTCTTAATTGGTGAGCTTAAACCATTAACATTTAGGGGTATTATTGAGATATGTGTTGTTCTTCCAGCCATATTTGTTTATTTATGTTACTAAACATGGTTTGTTTTCCTCCTTGATTATTTTCCCCCCTTTACTGTCCTACCTCCCACTGTTGGTTTTCATTTTTATTTTCCATTTCCTCTTCCTGTAATGTTTTGCTGAGGATGTTTTGGAGAGATGGTTTTCTAGCTGCAATTTTTTTTAACTTTTGTTTATCGTGGAAGGTTTTAATTTCTTCTTCCATCCTGAAGCTTAATTTCGCTGGATACATGATTCTTGATTGGAATTTTCTTTCAGTGTTTGAAATATGTTTTTCCAGGATCGTCTAGCTTTCAGAGTCTGTGTTGAATGATCAGCTGTTATCCTGATTGGTTTACCCCTAAATGTAATCTGCTTCCTTTCTCTTGTAGCTTTTAAAATTCTCTCCTTATTCTGTATGTGGGTCATCTTCATTATAATGTGTCTAGGTGTGGATCTCTTATGATTTTGCACATTCAGCATCCTGTAGGCTTCTAGGATTTGGGATTCTGTCTCATTCTTCAAGTCTGGCAAGTTTTCTCTTATTATTTCATTGAATAGATTGCTCATTCCTTTTGTTTGGACCTCTATACCTTCCTGTATCCCAATGACTCTTAACTTTGGTCTCTTTATGTTTTTCCATATTTCTTGGATGTTCTGCTCATGGTTTCTTAACAGTCTTGCTATTCTGTCTATGTTCTTTTCAAGTTGAAATACTTTGTCTTCATTGTCTGATGTTCTATCTTCTAAGTTGGCTACTCTGTTGGTAGTATTCTCAATTGAATTTTTAATTTGGTTCATTGCTTCCTGCATTTCTAGGATTTCTGTTTGTTTGTTTTTTATAACCTCTATCTCCCTGTATAGTTGATCTTTGGCTACTTGATTTTTTATGTAATTCATTGTCAAAGTGATCTTTCATTGTATGATTTTGCTGTCTAATGTCTTCCTTGAGACTCCAGACCATCTGAAGCATGTATATCCTCAATTCTTTAGCTTACATTCCATCTGCTGCAGCTACTACCTCTTCTAAAGTTGAGTTAACCTGCGTTGCTTGTGGTCCTTTCTTTTCTTGTCTTTTCATACTGCTCGCGTTACTTTCTGCTTGGTGAAACTGTTATGTTTTTGAAATTTTCTCCCTATATATTTATATTGCTCTTGCGTAGTGGAAAAGTCTCCATTGCTGGGGCGTTCGGCGGCTGTGCTACTCCTCCAATTGGGGTGATCTGTCTACCACCCTGACCGGCCGCAGGGCCTGTTCTGCCTGTCTGTCGCAGGTATGCGTACCTTGCAGGCACGGGTGGCGGCTCTGCTCTGCACCTCCTCCAATTGGTGAGACGTATCTACCACACCCGCGGACACCTGGGCTGCTTCTGCCAGTCAGTGGCAGGTCTGGCATAGGACCTTGTACCTTGGATGATTGATTGTCAAACAGAACTTCCAGTCAAAAAGGGATAGTCGTTAAGATTAGGAAGATATTTGTTAGGTTTAGAAAGGAGAGTGAGTATAGGATTTGGAACAAAAGTTCTTTAGCTATAGAGTTTAAGGTATAGAGTGAATGTAAATGTCAGCACATGTGAAGAGTCAGTCACAATGATGAACTCTGGAAAATATGTCGGAAAGCACATACCAATAAAGATGTTAGGAAATCTGGCAAAGTATAGTCCGTAGTGAAAGGTTAATAAAATAAGTACTTGTCACTTCCTGTTTTTCTGTATGCTTAACAAAACACTGTTGAAATCTTGAGAACTATTTGCTAAATTTGTTTCCAGAATGTGCTGTCCCCAACTGCCAAACTGCAGAATTTACTCCCTCACCCGGGTGCACGCAAACCGCTCACTCGCCCGGACCCATCAATAAACTTCCCTCCCTGCGCTCTCAAAGGAAAGTATATAAGCTCTGCTTAAGCTGTTCTCTGGGCTCTCTGCTCTATTCAAGTGAGCTCTGAGGCCCAGCATGCTGGACCCCCAATAAACCCTTTGCTTTTGCATGAGACAGTCTCTTGGTGGTCTCTTTCCCCGATTCTCGCCCGACCTTTACATATGGTGGTTCCACCGAGATCTGGCAGCGGTTGACAAGAGACCCCAAAGGGCTCCTCTCAGGGTAAGTAAGGTGATTCTATCTGGTTTCAGGTATCAGGTTAGGGCTTGGCAAAATGGCTGTCGATGAAGAGCATGAGCTCTTTCCGAGGGTGGCTGACAGTTGTGTCACAGAGCCACAGGCCACATCCCTGGGGGACGCCACAGAGGATTCGGGAAATCAAGGAACAATAGTCTCTTTGACTCATTGATATTTTGTTTCAGACTCGGTATTGCCAGCCCATCAGGTTTTGTTGGCTATTGGGTCCTGGTCTCAGTATTGGACGTCCATTTTCTGTCTTTATTGTCTTGTCTTGTCTGTGTCATGTGTTGTTGCTTTTACTGTTTGTGTATCTTTCATTATGGGACAGAGCACTTCAATGCCTCTGTCTCTGACCCTTGATTACTGCACCAAAGTCTGATTAAGGGCTCAGAATCTTTCTTTTTCAGTAAAACCCTGGACCTGGCAGATTCTCTGTGCCTCAGAATGGCCCACCTTTGGATTCAGATGGCCCCTAGAAGGATCTTTCTAATTCCGCTAATTTAAAAAGTTAGAGATATAGTCTTTCAGTCAGGGCCACTTAGCCATTCAAATCAACAGCCATATATCTTAACTTGGCAGGACCTCTGCAAATCTCCTCCTCCATTGGTGAAGCCTTTTCTTACCCGTGCCCCCACTCTTTCTCTTTCCCCCATGATCTCTCAAACCCTCTGCTCTTCCTCCTCCTCTACACTCTGTTTTCCCTCAGTCACAAGATTTGACTTTACTGGACTCTCCTTCCCCTCTTTATCCCCTCCCCTTGTACCCCAACCCCGAACACCCTCTAAGTGATTTCCCTGCTGCTGACTCAGCCTTTCCGCCATTGGAGGAAGCTAAGCCAGCCCAGGGCCCTCCAGAAAACTCCTCTGTGGCACACACAGCCCCTCCTACCCTGGAGGAAGCTGGCCGGGCTAAAGGAACTCGCCAGCAGCAAATGATTGAAAACCCTGGAACTCCCGTGATGCTCCACCTCAGTCCCTATGGGCCAATGATTGACGATGGCAATGGTGTAAAAATGCAAGCCCACCAGTACTGGCCTTACTCCTTTTCAGACCTATAAAACTTGAAGAATAACAATCCTCCTTTTACCGAAGACCCCACCCGGCTCTCAGGTCTGGTTGACTCATTAATGTTTTCACACCAGCCTACTTGGGATGACTGCTCACACCTTCTAGGGACTCTCTTCATGACAGAGGAACAAATGAGAATCCTCCTGCAAGCTAGAAAAAAAATCCTTGGACCAGATGGGTGATGGACAACAACTTCCCAACATATTCAAAGCTGGCTTTTCCTTGAACCGACACAACTGGGACCCCAACACCTTTCAAGGTAGGGAGCAACTGTCCACTTATCACCGGGCTCTAATAGCGGGTATCTTAGTGGCCGCTAGGTGACCAACTAATTTGGCCAAGGTAAGAGAGATTATTCAAAGGCCTGAAGAATCTCCCTCTATGTTTCTAGAGGGAATTATGGAGGCATATAGGTGATATACTCCTTTCGATCCTCAGGCAGAGGATCAAAAGGCATCTTTCACGATGGCCTTTATTGGGCAAGCTGCCCTGAATATTAAAAGAAAGTTACAATACTTAGATGGATTACAAGATATGACTTTGAGAGATTTAGTCAGAGAAGCTGAGAAGGTATACTATAAGAGAGAAACTGAGGAAGAAAAGGGAGCAAAGGGAGGATAAAAGAAATAAAAGACAGACTAAGGCATTGACTAAGGTCCTGGTCACAACAAAAAATCGGCCAAAAATTAAGAAACATGGAGACCGGAAGGGATACCTTGGCCCACACTAGAGGCCACCCCTAGCCTCAGATCAATGGGCCTACTGAAAAGAAAAAAGACACTGGGCTAAAGAATGCCCTAGAAAGAGACAGCCACACCAGCCAGACATTCTGACTCTGGAGGATGACTAAGAAAGTTGGGGCTCAGATCCTCTCCCTGAGCTCAGGGTAATTTTTGAATTCAGGGGACCCCAATAAACTTTGAAATGGATACAGGGGCAATATTCTCAGACCTTAAGGCCCCAATGGGCCCTCTATCAAGTAAAAGGTCTCTAATTCAAGGGCCTAATGGCAGTAAACATCAGGCTTGGACAACTAAGAGGACCTTGGACCAGGGGAAATGAAAAATCCATCACTCCATCCTAGTAATCTATGAATGCCTGGCCACATTGATGGGCAGAGATCTGCACACAAAGCTCCAGGCTAAAATAACTTTTAGTCCTGAAGTCTCCCAAGTGGAATTTCTAAATCCTTCAGTAAAACTCCTTTAGTCATGGCTCTAAGTATATCAGTAGAAAATATACATCAACTCACTAACCTTGGTTCAAAGAAACTGCATTCATTACTGAAGTATCAAGAACAGAGTTTTCCACTAACTGACTCATAGCAAAAGGTAATAACTGAATGGGTAACAAAAGCCTGTTGGGTCCATCAATTGGTTAATGCTTACCCTTCCAAGCTTCCTGCAGGAAACAGACAAGGACAATTCTGGGAAGTTGACTTTACTGAAATTAAGCCAGCAAGTTATGGACTTAAATATCTCCAAGTCTTTGTAGATACATTTTCAGGATAGATTGAAGCCTTCCCCATCAAAAAAAAAAAAAAAGAAAGAAATAAAACAGAAAAAAAAAAAAAAAAGAAACAGCGCAAATGGTGGTCAAGAAGATCCTGGAAGATATTTTCCCAATGTACGGCCTGCCTAAAGTAATAGGGTCTGATAATGGACTGGCATTCGTGGCCCAGGTAGTTCAGGGGTTAGCCAGGACCCTGGGGATTATTTGGAAGTTACATTGTGCTTATAGACACCAGAGTTTAGGACAGGTAGAAAGAATGAATAGAAACATTATCGAGACCATAACGAAATTAAACTTACAGACTGGCAAACAAGATTGGACTATGCTCCTGCTTTATGCACTGTTTCATACAAGAAATACTCCCTCTGTTTCTTTGTGTAACCTCACCCCCTATGAAATTCTCTATGGGGCCCCCTCCTTCAGTAAGGGACCTAACCCCAACTCTAAGACCTAACAATCCCTTAAACACCCCCTTGCTTGACAGACTTAAAGCTCTTGAAAGAACTCAGGGATACCTGTGAAACCAGATGGCCACTGCCTACCAACCTGGGGACGATAGGACTCAACATCAATATCAAGTAAGAGACTTCGTCTATGTAAGTGGACATCAGGTGTCATCCCTGGAACCCCGCTGGAAAGGACCATAGCAGCTGCTCTTTATTACACCTACAGAAGTAAAGGTAGACAGAATCACTTCCTGGATCCATACCTGTCATCTCAAGCCTGTGCCCTGTCCAGACTCTGGCTGGAAACTGGAAAAGCTTGGTAACCCTTTCAAATTGTGTATTCGCCATGTGGATAAGGCTATAGACTCTACCCTTGACCACCAGTAGTCCTAACCCTCATCATCCCGTTCAGCAGCAATGGCTGATCACAAATACTACTGGACAAGAAGTATTGTGTATCTCAAATACAGCCCACTTAGGGACCTGGTGGCCATCTCTCCACCCAGACATTTGTCAGCTGGCTATAGGTCTTTCCTATTGGGATATCCCTGATGAAGAGGATCCCACTAAAATTCCATTAAATCCCTTCCATACCATAGACAATGGAAACAAATGTTATGGATGTAGGGACACGCGAGCCAGATGCAGGTGGGGTAGCCTAGATTACTATGTTTGCCCGGCGGACTATCAAAGCCACAAACAGTCATGACTGTGTGGGGGGAAAGCCGACTTCTTCTGTAAGTCATGGGGATGTGAGCATACAGGGACTGCCTGATTGAACCCAAACTCCTCATCAAATTCTGTACACAGAATTAGCCATTTTACCAATTAAAAAACAAAAACCGATGGCCCCCAGAGGGGTCTCTAGATCCTCAAATTCTGCCTGACCTTTTTAACTTCTACAAGTGCTGAAAAGGGTGAAAGGAGATTCCTCTACGTTTAGGCCTTTTCCCTCCTTTGCTCACATCCTGAACAATGCTTCTCCAATCGATCCTCACCCGCAGCCTTCTGCTCCAGACTCTCTGCT
The DNA here is from genome assembly GCF_048772815.1 of Callospermophilus lateralis. Lineage (NCBI taxonomy): Eukaryota > Metazoa > Chordata > Mammalia > Rodentia > Sciuridae > Callospermophilus > Callospermophilus lateralis. The sequence goes on from NW_027513445.1 coordinate 1,239,367, forward strand.
GTTATTCCCACATCAGCAACCTGATTTCCCCCCTCTAATTACTAGACCAAAGGCCGAACATCTGCCGGTTCTCAGACCATTGCCCCCTTGCTGAGGGAGCAGGTACTGAGCTACCCCACAATTCCCTCACTCCTCTCTTCTCCTGTCAGTGCCTCCACCGGGTCCCACCAGGTCCTCTTACCAGCTAACCCAAAGCTCAAACCAGCTGAGGGGAGCCCTCAGACACCTATCCAGGATGTAATGAAAATGACCTTTAAAGTTACTTTGTCATCACTGAAAACAGGTTACTAAGAATTTAAAGTCCCTCACAGGCTTTTTGGGATACTAACTCCCGTCTTCCCCTCTGCTCTACCTATTCTACTGCTCAAGATTTGTTGCTAGGAAAATCCCAAACCCCTTTCCCATTATTGTTTTACATCTCTCCTTCCTCATTCTCAGATACACGGAGCTGCTCACAGCCACGCGTTCCCCGTCTTCCCCCTCTGTACCAGGCCCACAGAAAAGTCTTAACTGACCTTCTCCAGAAATCTTCACCATGGCTGACTTTAGGACTTTCAGCAAAAGAGTCCTTATAAATGAGTTCATTGTAGGTAAACTTCCTCTTTTCGTGTTGCCCTGTTCTACTAGGCAACTGTCTAAAAAAAATCAGCACTCCTAAGCTAGACACCCCCTTAATAATTTTTCACACAATATGTGATCAAGGCCTCTGGCCTTGAGCCGGGGCTTCACAGAGATGGCTACAATTGTAAGATAAAGAAGATACTAACTGGGCTCCATGGTAACAGATGGCAGTGGGAATCAATAAAGGGAATAAAAACCTATTCCTCACCCAGGTGTCCTTGAAAAGTTAACTTGCCCAGAACAAGGAAAGAAACAGAAAAAAACCTGCTTTTTGTAAACTTCTGCAGGCTGTGAATTTCTGAGCCCCTTTGCTTACATGTTGGATACAAAATTCTGAAACTACCTAAACTTGGGTATCTGGGGATTAATTGATTACAACAAAAGTAATGCCCCCTAAATCTGGTTGCAACCAAATAGGACTGTTTCCCTGTCTTTGGTACTATCTTAGGTGCCTTGCCTTGTCTGTCCCTACAACAGCATAATTCTATATACTTAAACATTGCTTATGTTTTCATGAAATGGTCAACAGATGTGATTAATTGTGTAATGGTGCAGATGTTTCCCAGAGTGCTCTATCATGACGCAGGTTCATTTGAAGATCAAATAGGGGGGCATAAAACCTGGTTCCATTGGGAACATATATCCCTCACTTTTGCCATCCTATAAGGAATACGAGTTGCTGAAGGGGTGGGCACAAGAAACACTGCCTTGGTCCATGGGACAAAACAAATGACCCAAATAGAAACAGCAATAGACCAAAACTTAAAGATATTATAAACCTCCATCACAGCTTTGCAGGAATCTTTAACCTCTCTCTGTGAAGTTGTTTAACAAAACAGTCGAGGTTTGGACCTCCACTTCATGAGAAAAGAGGGCCTTTGTTCTGCATTGATGGAAGAATATTGTGTGTATTCCGACAATACTGGGGTTGTAAAAAAATCTATGAGTAAATTAAAAAGATGAATTGTATAGCGTCAACGAGAGACAGAGGCCCAAAAAGGGTGGTTTGAGTCTTGGTTCACACTGTCCCCCTGGTTAACTACGCATTTATCAACCCTGGCCAGTCCAATAATAATCCTCATATTATTGCTAACTATAAAACCCTGTTTGCTCAACCATGTAATTTCTTTTCTCCAAGCACAAATTGGACAAGTTAAACTTATGGTAATACCCCACTAGCAGACATAGAATGTGACACTCCCCAATGATCACTTTTATGATTAAAAGTAGCCAGAAGAAGACGTGGTGAATGAAAGTTTAATAAAATATGTACTTTTCACTTTCTGTTTTTCGGTACGCTAAACAAAACACTGTTGAAATCTTGAGAAATGTTTGCCAATCTTGTTCCCAGAATGTGCTGTCCTTAATTGCCAAACTGCAGAATGTACTCCCTCACCCGGTTGAACGCAAACTGCCCATTCGCCGTGACACATCAAAAACTTCCCTCCCTGCGCTCTCAAAGGAAAGTATATAAGGTCTCCTTAAGATGTTCTCAGGACTCTCTGCTCTATTCAAGTGAGATCTGAGCTCCAGCATTCTGGACCCCCAATAAACCCTTTGCTACTGCATGATATAGACTTTTGGTGGTCTCTTCTTCTGACGCTCGCCTGACCTTTATTTGGATGATTGAATATAGAAGAGAACATCAAGTCAAAAAGGTATAGTTGGAAGGATTAGGAATATAGTAGGTAGGTTTAGGAAGAAGAGTGAGTATACGATTTGGACCAAAAGGTCTTTAGCAATAGGGTTTCAGTTAGAGAGTGAATGTAAATGTCAGCGTTTGTGAAGTGTCAGTCACAATGATGAACTTGGGAAAATATGTAGGAAAGCAGATATCAATAGAGACATTACAAAATCAGGCAAAGTATAAAGTGAGTGATTGGATTAGACATTATCAACAGGGTTGAGTTTCAATATATAATCTTAAGAAGAAACAAATATGTAGTCACAAATAGGATTGACATTTGAGAGCATTAGGCAACCTGGACATGGATGTTTTTAGTAATCCAGGTTCACTTTCTATTTAGCCTTTGGTACAATCATAAGTGTGATTTTGCATTTTGTGTTCAGAATATTACTGTGATAAAATGTATATGTACATCAGGTGACATGAGTATTTCTTCCACCATTTCTGGGAGCAATATTTTGAAGACGTATAAATTAGTATTGGGGGAACAAAGAGGTGTACCCTGTGTCTATGAATATAGAAGTAATGCATGAATTGACAGTACTGTGAATAAATAATATAACTGGTTCCACTTTAAATAATGCATTGAATTGATATCTGAAAATATATAAGAAATCTTATATTGATATAGAATCATTCATTCTAATGAGCTATACATCTAATGGTAACATTAGGGATATGTTTAATCATGAAGTGTGTGTGAGTTTTTTTTCAAAATTAGTATGGAAATTGAAAATATTGTGTTTGGAAAGAAGTCTCATGAAAAGACCAGTGAAGAAACATAAAGGAATACATGTGTTCTGAAGTAGGAAGTGATTGAAAGTGAAACAAATGCACATGATTTTGCTAACTTGTGGATAAAATACACATTCTATGATGTGCAGAAACTGAAGAAATAGTAATGTACCAGTGTTGAATGAAAATGAACGTCAAAATATACATCATGGGGCTGGGGATGTGGCTCAAGCGGTAGCACGCTCACCTGGCATGCGTGCGGCCCGGGTTCGATTCTCAGCACCACATACAAAACAAAGATGTTGTGTCCGCCGATAACTAAAAAATAAATAATAAAAAATTCTCTCTCTCTCTCTCTCTCTCTCTCTCTCTCTCTCTCTCTCTCTCTCAAAAAGTATACATCATGTCCCATAGAAATCTACTTGGATTGATGTTAAACTGGGTCAGTTACTGTAGAAATATTAGGATTTGTATGCACCACTCACTGATGTTAGTTGTCAGTACTAGAAATCCAATATGTATTTCAAATGGATGAATATTTCTGAGAATCATCTTGTGAAAAGTTGATTATAAATCCACATACATGAATATGAATAAATTTAGGGAGTGTAAAATAAGACACATATATTTCAAATTTGAAAAATCTGTAGAGTGTATATATATATATATATATATATATATATATATATATATAGATAGATAGATAGATAATATATAGATACACGCACACACACACACACACACACACACACAAATATACACACAGAGAAATTAAAAAGTAGCAATATATATGCCAAGCGAAATTCATGTTGAAATATATATCGTCCACAGATCCAAAAATAATTAATTTACTGAACACGGATTTGTGTATAATGTTGTTCAACTACGAAACTTTCCCATAGGTTGAATTTTCAGTTCCAACAGCGTTTAGGAGGAATGATCTCTTCTCATGATTTGTGTCTGCCAAGTCAGCCACCTCACAAGAATGTACATGTGATACCAGGTAGCATTCTATATGTGCATATAAAAATACATGTGATGAAAAGGCTACAGACAAAGGGAGACAGGAATTCACATATTTGTTAAATTTAAAAACACATGAAGAACTATGTCAACAAAAAATTGACTATATTTATAACTCCTACCCTATATAATGCAAAAGGCAAGTCAAACTATACACCATGCCTCCTCTGAACTGCATGGATTTCTATTCTGCTTGGGTTATTTTTCTCCATCATATTAGGATTAGTAGTCAGAGTCTAGTAGGGTATGATTTAGTGTCAGGGATTCAGTATTTTGAATGGAAAATTAGAAAAAGAATCCAATGTGTATGCAAATATGTGCTACAAAAAAATCTTCCAACTCTTATCCACAACAATGCCTTGACATTACCTTCGCCCCAAGTAAGACACAATTAGAGGAGAAAGGTTAGAAAATATGTGAAAATATGTGAATACCTGTAGTGGAATATACTCTGGTTTTCACAAGTTTGGAGGTGGTAGAGCATTTTCCAAAAGTAAGGGAGTGGGTAAACACTCCAGAAACATGGAGCTCTGTTGGCATAAAGACTTCTTGAGAAACTGCCTTTGAGGTTGGGCACTTGAAATATATGTTGTTGTTAGGAGCTTTAGCTTCCTTTGTAGTGAGACCATCAAAGCTGGGTCTGCATCTATGTGACATGAAGGAATTTGTTTTTTATTTTCCAATGAACCTGAGACAGCAGTTCTGAGTTCTCTCTTTGTAGGTAAACTGTGGCCACTGGGGGCTAAGTGTCTCCCCATGTGGACTGTGAAGCCATTTGTTCATTCTCCACTTTTCGTCTTGTTTCTTGCTGTTTCACTGGGACGTTGGTATTTGCTTCATGAAATACATTGAGTTCACCTGACACACAATGCTGGAGGGAGTTCTGTCACGTGTCGTGGGTCATTGTCTGCCGGAAAATGCATGAACCAGGCTTCTATCCAACATAGCTTGTCCCCTTGACCACAGCAACCTGATTCTGAACATTGCCCTGAAAACTCTCCATATAACAAGATGCCTTTACATAGAAGGGTGGGCAGGCAGCACCATGTTAGTCACAAGCCATTTGGAAGTCAATGGCAGATCCACATGGTCCCACCACAGATGTTTTATCACACACCTGCCCACCACTGCTCTAGGCCCACTATTCAGCAGGCTCCAACTTATTGGCATCTCTGTTCTACATAATTTTCATGAATCCCACTCAATCAAGGCCTTGTCTAGTATACTCATAATCAGCAACATGATATGCAAAGGTTCTCCAGTGCCACCTGTTCATGGGAATTTCAAAAATTTCATGGTATTTGTCTAGCCATTTTTTAAGGTTGAAGTTGGGGGTACTGTGGATTTCAATTCATTTAGGAACCATTAAATGATGAGGAAGGTCATTTCAATGAAATTTGGAGAACTCTCACAGGCAAGGCTTCCCAAAGGGGGGCCAAATGGTCACATGAAGCCAAGCCCATTGAGGTCTACAATATGAGGACCATGTGTGTTTTGACTCTCAAGTATGGTTGCCATGTCTTTTAAGAAAAAATCATGTGATATCTTGGTTGAGATTTCCAGTGCTCTGTGGAAAGTCTCCCTGGGCTTATAACTCAGTTTCCAAATGTGATGCTCATGCGTGGCCTCCTAAAATCCAAACACGATTTCATGTACTACACAAAAATCTTCCCACTCACATCTAGAACAATGCCTCGACATTACCTTCACCCCAAGTAAGACAAAATAAGAGGAGAAAAGTTAGTAAATATGTGAATACATATCTGCAATGGAAAATGATCAGGAGTTCACAACCTTGGAGGTAGTAGAATAATATCTTTCAGAATAAAATCATGTGATATCCTGGCGGAGATTCACAGTGCTCGGTCAAATGCCACCCTGGACTTAGATCTCAGTTTCCAAGGGCGACTCTCATGTGTGGCCTCCTTAAATCCCAACACAATTCATGGCAATACTTCTCTGAGGTCAGTTCTAGATCTCTGTCTCTAAGGGGAATAACACCGGAGTTCAAGCCCAGGTGGACCCAGGCATCTCTTCCATCAGCCACACAAATGACCACAATTAAAACCAAAATACTCCTACATGGCCCTCATCTTCTTCCATAGAGACACTCATTATAACCTCTGGCTGTAGGTTTCCATGAGGGGCGCACCCCAAGACATTGTCCAAAATAAGCTCCCTTGCCCCTCATTTGCCTAAAGTCAGCGTGGCCTGGACACCCTTTCTGTGAAACAGGAGTGGTCAAATAAGCCAGTCATTAATACTGCTCTACTTCTCCAATTTGAGTCTTATTGACTGTCATGTATAGATTCTTTATGTGATTTGGAGTCATGAGAAAACCAAAGCACCTATGGGCTAGCCTCTGCAGGGCTTTGAAGAACTCATTTGTCCAAAGGATCCCTATTCTCACTTGATGGAGGTCAGGAAGCTAACAGAGGAAGGCAAGAGACTTTATCCACAATGACTGATCTTTTTGCCATTTTGGTTTTGGATGAACACATGGGATCTTTCTTTAGATCCATCAGGTGCTGAGAATCTACAACACAGCCTCACAAAGGGCCAAGAGGCTGATTCCGACACATCTATTTGAAAAGCAATTAAGCAAAGAGCCACAGGTGATGCCCATTCATTTCCATTTGAAAACTGTTTTTTTCAGGCTTCACAAAGGTGTAGCCTGAGGCAAAGACCTTCCTGACATTCAGGGAAACAGAACAATAGGTAAGCAAAAGGCCCAAAGCAGGGTTTCTCCACTGAGACTTTCCTGGACACACTGATATCAGAGTTTTCTGAGATGCTCGCCATTCCCTTCAGTTATCCTCTACATGCCCATGTCCCTCAGCTTGGATGTGGTACATATCTTGGACACAAAACCATGAGCCTATTCTTGAGAGTAACCAGATTTCAGGAAGAAATCAGGAACTTAGGAAGATAGTAGGTGTTGCCCATCTGTAAGGCTAGCAGCAGTCCACTCATAAATTAGGCAGGGTGAATGCTGGGAAGATTTCTACTAGACAGGACACATCTATTGATGCATTCTCTTTTCTAAAGTCTACAACCACTAACACAGTGGGATACACAGACATGCAAAAAATCGTTTTGTCAAAAGCCTTACTAGAAACAGTCCACTCCAAACCAAACAAACCGCCTTTCCTACCTATTCTCAGAACAAGAGACTAAACCACAAAATCACACACACACCCACAAACGCACCTCCTTCATTCAAGTAGGTCTGTGACTATCCGGAGTGTCCTCTGACTGGTGGGACATACTATATTCCCCCGAAAGGCCTGTCCTGTCTCAGATCTGGTCTCCATGCCAAACTCTGTGAAGTTGTCAGGAGCCAGCGGTGAACAACTGCCTGCTTTTTCAGGAAATGCCCCTTTTCAGAGCTATCCTGGCATTTGGCAATTCTCATATCAGTAGGTACCAAGGAAGACCTATTCTGTCCTTGGTTATTCCAAACTACAGAGCCCACTGGGAATGGAACTGTGACTGGCTTTTGATGAATGTCTTTCTGGATCCCAAGGTCAGGGAGTTCCCTCACCAAGGAAGTGAGGTAGGTGGCTTCATTCAGGAACTGAGTGAGTTTACTGCCTTGTGAACCACTTTGTCTTAACAGTTGCTTCCAAGGTTCCCTTGATATGGAGTCTACTCCTGCTTTCTATGACAGTTTCACAAGTTAGAATGGTATATCAACCATAGGAACCTGGGAACAGCTCTCTACACAGGCCTGGTTTAGTCCATCTTCTCTACATTAAGAAGAGAGAGTCTGATTCAGACACAACCCTTCATTCTGACCAGGTTGTTTGCCATGGAAGATGTCTTTTGCTCTCTCAGGTCCTTCATAGCTGCCTACCTCTACTCCAGGGATCACTTCTGCTTGGAACTTTGAGGATCTCAGAAGGTGGAAGATCCCATATCTTCCTGTATTGTAAGACCAACTCTGTCCCTGCACTTCTGTAAAGTTAGATTGAGGGAACAGTCTTGGGTTAGGGTTAATAACAGGTTCGATTTGGATTAGGAATCATTCTGCGTGATGAATAATGGTATTGGGAAAGTGTGATATTTACAAGAATATATAGGTAAAATACACGTATGAAAACAGAAATCAATGTAAGATTTGAAGCCCAGAAGGGCATTGGGACCTTGATTGGGATACTTAGCTTTGAATTACATTCTTCAGAGATGTCTCAATTAAATCCATATACAACGGCATAGAACCTTGTACCTTGGATGATTGAATATCGAAGAGAACATCCAGTCAAAAACCTATAGTCGGTAGGAATAGGAAGAGTGTGGGTAAGTTTAGAAAGAATAGTGATTATAGGATTTGGACGAAATTTTTTTAGCAATAGCGTTTCGGTTAGAGTGAATGTAAATGTCAGCACATGTGAAGAGTCAGTCACAATGATAAACTGAGAAAATATGTAGGAAAGCAGATATCAATAGAGACATTACAATATCAGGCAAAGTATAAAGTGCGTGATAAGATTAGACATTTTCAACAGGCTTGAGGTTGAGTATAAAATTTAGGAGGAAACAAATACATATTCACCAATAGGATTGACATTGGAGAGCATTAGCTACCTGGACAGGAATGTTTTTAGTAATCCATGCTCACTTTCCATTTAGGCTTTGGTACAATCATAAGTGTGACCTTTGCATTTTGTTTCCAGAATATTACTGTGAAAACATGTATATGTAGATCAGGTGACATGAGTATTTCTTCCACAATTTCTGGGAGCAAAAATGTGAAGATGTATACATAAGTACTGGGGGTACAAATAGGTGTACCCTGTGTCTATGAGTATAGAGATAATTCATGAATAGACCATACTGTGAATAAATAGTATAACTGGTTACAACTTTAAATAATGGATTGAATTGATATATGAAAATATGCAGTGAATCTTATATTGGTATTCATACATTCATTAAAACCAAATATACATCTAATGGTAATATTAGGGTTATGGTTCATCATGAAGGGTTGTGAGCTTTGCTTCAAAAGTGAGTAAGGAAATCGAAAATAGTGTGTTTGGAAAGACGTCTCGTGAAAAGACCATTCAAGAAACATGGAGGAATACATGTGTTCTGAAGCAGGAAGTGATTGAAAATGAAACAAATGCCTATAAATTTGCGAAGTTGTGAAGGAAATATATATCCTATGATGTTCATAAACTTAAGAAATCTCAATGTACCAGTGTTGAATAAAAATTAATTTCAAAAAACACATCATGTCCCATAGGAATCTATTTGCATTAATGTTAGACTTGCTAAGTTACTGTAGAAATATAAGGATTTGTATGCACCATTCACTGAAGATAGTTCTCAGTACTAGAAAACAAATATGTATTTCAGGTGTTTGAGTATTCCTGAGAATAATCTTGTGAAAAGTTGATTATAAATCCACATACATGAATATGAATTAATTTAGGGAGTGTATAATAAGACAAATATTTCATATTTTGAAAAATCTGTAGAGTATATATATATATATATATATATATATATATATATATATATACACACACACACACACACACGCACACACACAGACTTTAAAAAGTAGAAATATATATGCGAATCAAAATTGATCATGAAATATATATCATCCAAAGATCAGAAATATTTATTTTACTGAACATGAATTTATGTATAAAGTTGTTCAAATAGGACATTCACCCATTATTTGAATTTTCAGTTCCAACAGCGTTTATGAAGAGTGAACTATTCTAACAATTTGTATCTGCCAAGTAAGTCACCTCACAAGAATGTACGTGTGATTCCAGGTAGGATTCTATATGTGCATATAAAATTACAGGTGGTGAATAGTCTGCAGAGAAAGGGAGACAGGAATTCACATATTTGTTAACTTTAGAAATACATGGAGAACTATTTCAACAGAAAATTGACTAGATTTATAACTCCTAGCCTACATAATGCAACAGGCAAGTCCAACAATACACCATGCCTCAGTTGAACTGCTTATATTTCTATTCTGTTTGGGTGTTTATACTCCTTCTTATTAGGATTAGTATTCAGAGTCTAGTAGGGTAGTGGTTAGTATCAGGGATTCAGTATTTCGAATGGAAATTTTGAAAATGAATCCAATGTGTATGTAAATATGTGCTACACAAAAATCTTCTCACTCTCATCCAGAAAAATGACTTTAGATTACCTTCGCCCCGAGTAAGACACAATTAGAGTAGAAGAATTAGAAAATTTGTGAATACATTTATGCAATGGAAAATGCTCAGGAGTTCACAACCTTGGAGGTGGTAGAGGAGTTTCCAAAAGTAAGGGACATGGTAAACACTCCACAAACATGGAGCTCTTCTGGCCTAAAAACTTCCAGAGAAACTGCCTCTGAGTTTGGGCACTTGAAATATATGTTGTTTTCAGGTCTTTTAGCTTCTTTCTAGTGAGACCATCAAAGCTTGGTCTGCATCTATGTGACCTGGAGGACATAGCATCTTATTTTCCAAAGAACATGAGGCAGCAGTGCTGGTTTCTCTCTTTATAGGTTAACTGTGGCCACTGGGGACTAATTGTCTCCCCGTGTAGACTGTGTAGCAATTTGTTCATCCTCCACTTTTCAAGGTGTTTCTTGCTGCTGCACTGGGAGTTTGGTATTTTCTTCATGAAATACAAGGTGTTCAACTGGGACACAGTGCTGGAGAAAGTTCTGTCACGTGAGTGGGTCAGCATCTGCAGGAGAATGCACCAAGATGCTTCTATCCACATAACTTGCCCCCTTGACCATAGCAACCTGATAATGAACATTGCCCTGAATCCTCTCCATATAACAAGATGTCTTTACATAGAAGGGTCTGCTGGCTGCACCATGTCAGTCACATGCTTTGGAATCCAATGGTAGATCCTCATGGCTGTACCACTGATGCTTATAACACACCTGCCCACCACTGCTCTAGGCCCACTACTCAGCAGGTTCCAACATACTGGCATCTCTGTTCTACACCATTTTCAGGAAACCCAGTCAATCAAGGCACTGTCTGGTATACTCAGGAACAGCAACAGGACATCCAAAGGTTCTCCAGTGCCACCTGGTCATGGGAATTTTAAAAATTTCAAGGTATTTATGTAACCATTTTTTCAAGGATTAAGTTGGAGGCATTGTGGGTTTCAATTCATTCAGAAACCATTAAATGTTGAGGAAGCTCATTTCATTGAAAGCTCTGGAGAATTCACACAGGCAAGGATTCCCAAAGAGTGGCCAAAAGCTCACTTGAAGCCAGGCCCATTGAGGTCTACAATGTGAGGTCCATTTGTGTTTTGACTCTCAAATGTGGCTGCCAAGTCTTTCAGAATAAAATCATGTAATTATCTGGCTGAGATTCCCAGTGAACTTTATAAAGCCACTCTGGGCCTAGATCTCGGTTATCAAGGGCGGCTCTCATGCATGGCCTCCTAAATCTTAACACAATTCATGGCAATACTTCTCTGAGGTCAGTTCAAGAACTGAGTCTCTAAGGGGAATCACACCAGAATTTAACCCAGGTGAAACCAGTCATCTCTCACAATTAAAATCTAAACACTCCCACATGGCCCTCATCTTCTTCCATATAGACACTCATCATAACATCTCGCCGGACTTTTCCATGAGGGGCGCAGCCCAAGACAGTTTCCAAAATAAGCTGCCTTGGCCCTCATTTGCCTAAAGTCAGGTTGGCCTGGACGCCCTTCCTGTGAAGCAGGAGTGATCAAATAGGCGTGCCATTAATACTGCTCTGCTTCTCCAATTTGATGCCTACTGACTGTGGGATTTAGATTGTTTTTGTTAATTGGAGGCATGAGAAAACCCAAGCACTATGGCAAGCCACTTAAGGGCTTTGAAGAACCCATTTGACCTAAAGGATCCCTATTCTTACTTGATGGAAGTCAGTATCCTAACAGAGGAAGGCAAGAGACTTAATCCACAATGACTGCTGTTTTGGCCATTTTAATTTTGGATGCACACATGGGATCATTCTTTAGATCCATCATGTGCTTAGAATCTAAGCCACAGCCTCACACAGGGCCAAGAGGCTCGTTCAGACACATCCCTTTCCAAAGAAATTAAGCAAAGAGCCACAGGAAATGCACATTCATTTCCATTTGAAAACTCTTTTATTCAAGCTTCCAAATGTTTTGGCCTGAGGCAAACACCTTCCTGACATTCAGGGCAACAGAACAATATGTAAGCACAAGGCCCAAAGCAGGGTTTCTCCACTGAGACATTCCTGGTCACACTGATATCAGAGTTTTCTGAGATGCTCGCCATTCCCTTCAGCTATCCAGTACATGGCCATGTCACAGACATTGGAGGTGGTAATATCTTGGACACAAACCAAGAGCCTATTCTGGAGAGAGGAAAGAATTCAAGAAGAATACAGGAACTTATGAAGATATAAGGTGTTGCCCATTGATAAGGCAAGCCGCAGTCCATTCATAAACTGAACAGGATGAATGCTGGGAAGCTTTCTACTAGACAGGACACATCCATTGATGAATTCTCTTTTCTAAAGTCTACAACAATTAACATAGTGTGATACACAGACATAGAAACACTCGCATTGTCAAAAAACTTACTAGAATCAGTTCACTCCAAACCAAACAAACCACCTTTCCTACATATTCTAAGAACATGAGACAAAACCACAAACCCCACCCAAACCAACAAATTTAACTCCTTCCCCCAAGTAGGTCTGTGACTATCCGGAATGTCCTCTCACTGGTGAGCCATACTGTGTACCCCCAAAATGGCCTGTACTGCCCCAGATCTGGTCGCCTTGGCCAACTCTATGAAGTTGTCAGGAGCCAGCCTTGAGCCACTACCTGCTTTCTTAGGAAATGCCCCTCTTCAGAGTACTTCTGACATTTGGCCATCCTCACATAAGTAGGTACGAAGAAAGAATGACTCTGTCCTTGGTAAATCCAAACAAGTGAGACCACGGAGACTAGGACTCGGACAGGCTCTGCGTCCCTGGCTTCCTAGATACCAAGTTCAGAGAGTTCCATCACCAAGAAAGTGAGGCAAGTTCACTTCTGTCAGGAACTGAATGAAGTCACTGCCTTGGCAACCACTTTGTCCTAACAGTTGCTTCCAAGGGTCCTATGAGATCGAGGCTGCCCCTACTTCCTGAGACACTTTCACAAGTTAGAATGGTATACCAAACATATGCTCCCGGGAACAGCTCTCCACTTAGACCTGGTTTGGTCCATCTCCTCTACATTAAGAAGAGAGAGTCTGATTCAGACACAACCCTTCATTCTGACCAGGTTGTTTGCCATGAAGATGGCTTTTGCTTTCTCAGGTCCTTCATCGCTGCCTACAACTTCTCCAGGGATAATTTCTGCATTTACCTTTGAGGTTTTCAGCAGGTGGAAGATCCCTTACATTCCTGTATTGTAAAAACAAATCTGTCCCTGCTCTTCTGAATACTTAGATTTAGGGAACACTGCATGGTTAGGGTTAATAACATGTTCAATTAAAACCAAAACACTCTCACATGGCCCTCATCTTCTTCCATATAGACACTCATCATAACCTTTGTCTGAAGGTTTCCATAAGGGGCCCAGCCCATGTCAGTGTCCTAAATAAGTTCCCTTGCCCTTCATTTGCCTATAGTCAGGGTTTCCTGGACACACTACCTGTGAACCAGGATTGATCAAATAGGTCTGCAATTAATACTGCTCTGTTTCTCAATTTTGAGGCCTACTAACTGTGAGGTATAGATTGTTTATGTGATTTGGAGTCATGTGAAAACCCAAGCACCTCTGCCGGTCTTTGAAGAACTCATTTGACCCAAAGGATCCCTATTCTTTCTTGATAGAGGTCAGGAATCTAACAGAGGAAGCATGAGGCTTCATCCACAATGACTGAACTTTTTGCCATTTTGGTTTTGGATGCACACGTGGGATCTTTCATTAGATCCATCAGATGCTGAGAATCTAAGCCACAGCCTCACACAGAGCAAAGAGGATGATTCAGACACATCCCTTTCTAAAGCAATTAAGCAAAGAGCCACAGGTAATGCCCATTAATTTCCATTAGAAAGCAGTTTTCTTCAGGCTTAACAAACTGATGGCCTGAAACAAAGACCTTCCTGACATTCACGTAAACAGAACAGTAGGTAAGCAAAAGAAACAAAGCAGGGTTTCTCTACTGAGACTTTACTGGTCACACTGATATCTGAGTTTTCTGAGATGCTCCCCATTCACTTCAGCTATCCAGTACATGGCTATGTCACAGAGCTTGGAGGTGGTACATGTCTTGGACAAAAAAACATGAGCCAATTCTGGAGAGTGACCAGAATTCAGGAAGAAAACAGGAACTAAGGAAATAGTAGGTGTTGCCAATCGATAAGGCAAGCCACAGTCCATTGGTAAATTGGGCAGGATGTGTGATGGGATGCTTTCTACTGGACAGGACACATGCATTGATGCATTCACTTTTCTAATATCTACAAAGGCGGAAAAAGTGGGATACACAGACATAGAAACACTCTCCATGTCAAATGACTTATTAAAAACAGTCCACTCAAAACCAAACAAACTGCCTTTCCTACCTATTCTCAGAACATGAGACAAAACCACAAACCCGGAAAAGAGAAGATGGTGGCGAAGGGAGTGCATCAACTCCGTGTACCGCGTCACTGTCAGGGAAAATGATGAGTTAGAATGGCTAAAAGCTACCTTGTTAGGAATTTCAAGAAAAATTGGGGTGCTCCAAAACCTAGTAGATGGATTTTCATCCCACGAGAATCAGCTTCGGGGTCTCAAACACGAGCGATCTGTCCGTATGGAGGGTCACGCTGCTTATTCAGCAAATCGCCCCGTGGTTCGAGTCTGCAGCGCACGCTGGGAAACGACGAGCTAGTGGCGCAGAGATACAGCACTGCTGATTCTGCAGGATCCTGCCAGCTGTGCATTTGCTGTGCTCAGAGCTGAATTCTGGGTTTGAGACGGGCGAAGGAAACGGTCCACTTCGGTTCTCCACTGCGGTCAGACAACAGAAGAAGCCAGCGGCCACCATCATGGAGAGCTGACATCACCACCCCTGTTTTCGACTGATCGCAGCTCTTTCAGCTATAGAAGAGGTAATTTCAGGCTGACATTTGCCTGCGTCTCGCAGACAAATTGCTCAGACATAGTGCTAAATAACCCGCGGAAACTGCTTCTTGGAGCCTGCTCCTATCGGAACATGCACCGAGCCCAGAGCGGCCGAGTTCCGGTTCCCGGAGCTGCTCTGGCCCAGGGCTATAGATCCTGCGGAAACTGCTTCTTGGAGTCTGCTCCTGTTGGAGCATGCACCAAGCCTGGAGAGGCCGAATTCTGGCTCCCGAAACTGCTCTGGCGCAGGGATAAAGAACCCGTGGAAACTGCTTCTCCGTCCGGGTCCTGCTGAATACTGTGGAGGCCAAAGGGGCGGAGCAGTGCCACCGCCTGCACCCGGAACAGGCCCAGTGACCCGCCGGCGTGGTATCACGTCACCCCAACTGGAGTGGGGGCTGAACAGAGCCACCGCCCACGCCCGGAACAGGCCCAGTGACCCACCGGCGTGGCAGTCACGTCACACCATTTGTAGTAGAGGCAGAGCAGAGCCGCAGCCCGAGCCTGCAAGGTAGACAGACCTGAGACTGAACGGCGGAACAGGCCCAGTGGTCTACTGGTGTGGTAGACACGTCATACCAATTGGAGGAGGGGCAGAGCAGAGACACCGCCCGCGCCCAGCACAGGTCCAGCGACCTGCCAGCGTGGTAGTAACAACACCCCAATTGGAGTAGGGGCAGAGCAGAGCTGCCACCCACGCCTGCAATGTAGGCAGGCCTGTGACCAACTGGCGGAACAGGCCCAGCTGCCTGCCGGCATGGTAGACACATCACACCAATTGGAGGAGGGGCAGAGCAGAGCCGCCTCCTGAGCCCAGAACCGGCTAGTGGCCCACCGGCGTGGCAGTCACGTCACCCCATTTGAAGTAGGGGAAGAGCAGAGCTGTGGCCCGCACCCAGAACAGGCCTAGTGACCTGCCGACGTGGTAGTCACGACACCCCAACTGGAGTAGGGGCAGAGCAGAGCCGCCACCCACACCCGCAATGTAGGCAGGCCTGGGACCAACCAGCGGATCAGGCCCAGTGGCCTGCCGGCAGGGCAGACACATCACCACATTTGGAATAGGGGCAGAGCAGAGCCGCCGCCTGTTCCCGCAAGGTAGGCAGACCTGCGACTGACGGGAGGAACAGGCTCAGCGGCCTGCCGGCATGGTAGACACATCACCCCAACTGAAGTAGGGACAGAACAGAGCCGCTGCCCTCACCCGGAACAGGCCCAGAGGCCCGCCGGCATGATAGTTACGTCACCCCAATTGGAGTAGGGGTAGAGCAGAGCTGCTGCCCACGCCTGGACAGGCCCAGCGACCCACTGGCGTGGTAGCACGTCACCCCAATTGGAGAAGGGGCAGAGCAGAGTCGCCGCCCGCGCCTGCAAGGTAGGCAGACCTGTGACCAACCATCAGAACAGGCCCAGGGGTTCGCGGGCGTGGTAGACACGTCATACCAATTGGAGGAGGGGAAGAGCAGAGTCGCTGCCTGCGCCTCCAAGGTTGGCAGACCTGCGACCGATCGGCAGAACAGTCCCAGCAGCCCGCCAGTGTGGTAGACAGATCACCCCAATTGGAGGAGGAGCAGAGCTGCCGCCCGCCTCTGCAAGGGAGACTTTTCAACTATACAAGAGCAACATAATTATATAGGGGGAAAATTTTAAAAACACAACAGTTTCACCAAGCAGAAAGAAACACGAGCAATATGAAAAGACAAAGAAAAAAAGGACCACAAGCAATGCAGTTCAATTCAACTTTAGAAGAGGTAATAGCTGCAGCAGATGGAATGTCAGATAAAGAATTCAGGATATACATGCTGCAGATGTTCTGAAGTCTCAAGGAAGACATTAGACAGCAAAATCAGACAATGAAAGATCACTTCGACCACTTCGACAATGTATTACATAAACAAATCCAAGAGGCAAAAGATCAACTATACAGGGAGATAAAGGTAATAAAAAACAAACAAACAGAAATCCTAGAAATGCAGGAAGCAATAAACCTACTTAAAAACTCAATTGAGAATACTACCAGCAAGGTAGAACACTAAGAAGATAGAACATCAGACAATGAAGACAAAGTATTTCAAATTGAAAAAAACATAGACAGCTCAGCAAGACTGTTAAGAAACCATGAGAAGAACATCCAAGAAATATGGTATAATACAAAGAGACCAAACTTAAGAGTCATTCAGATACAGAAAGGTATAGAGGTCCAAACCAAAGGAATGAGCAATCTATTCATTGAAATAATAAGAGAAAACTTCCCAGACTTGAAGAATGTGACAGAATCCCAAATCCTAGAAGCGTACAGGATGCTGAATTTGCAAAATCATAAGAGATCCACACCTAGACACATTATAATGAAGATGCCCAACATACAGAATAAGGAGAGAATTTTAAAAGCTGCAAGAGAAAGGAAGCAGATTATATTTATGCGTAAACCAATCAGGATAACAGCTGATCTTTCAACACAGACTCTGAAAGCTAGAAGATCCTGGAAAAACATTTCAAACACTGAAAGAAAATGTGTTTCAACCAAGAATCGTGTATCCAGCGAAATTAAGCTTCAGGATGGAAGATGAATTAAAACATTCCACGATAAAAAAAAAAAAAGGTAAAGAATTTTCAGCTAGAAAACAATGTCTTCAAAACATCCTCAGCAAAACATTACAGGAAGAGGAAATGGAAAAGAACAATGAAAACCAACAGTGGGGTTTAGGACAGTTAAGGGGGGAAATAATCAAAAAGGAAAACAAACCATGTTTAGTAACATAAATATACAAAAATGGCTGGAAGAACAACCCATTTCTCAATAATAACCCAAAATATTAATGGCTTAAACTCACCAATTAAGAGACACAGGCTAGTAGAATGGATCACAAGACAAGACCGAATAATATGCTGCCTACAGGAGATGCATTTGATAGAAAAAGACATATATAGACTGAAGATGAACGGTTGGGAAAAATTATATCACTCATATGGACTTCGAAAACAAGCAAGAGTGTCCATACTCATATCAAATAAAATAGATTTCAAGCCAAAGTTAATCAAAAGGGATAAAGAGGGACACTACATACTGCTCAAGGGAACCATACACCAACAAGACATAACAATCATAAATATATATGCCCCAAACAATGGTGCAGCTATGTTCATCAAGCAAACTCTTCTCAAGATTAAGAGTCTAACAGACCACCATACAATAATCATGGGAGACTTAAACACAACTCTCTCACCACTGGACAGATGTTCCAAACAAAAGTTGAATAAGGAAACTATAGAACACAATAAAACAAATAACAACCTAGACTTAATTGATTTATATAGAACATACTACCCAACATCAAGCAGTTACACTTTTTTCTCAGCAGCACATGGATCCTTCTCAAAAATAGATCATATATTATGTCACAGGGAAACTCTTAGACAATATAAAGGAGTAGGGATAATACCATGCATCTTATCTGATCATAATGGAATGAAACTGAAAATCAACGATAAAAGAAGAAAGGAAAAATCATACATCAGTTGGAGAATGAGCAATAGGTTACTGAATGATCAATGGGTTATAGAAGACATCAAAGAAGAAATTAAAAAAATCTTAGAGATAAATGAAAACACAAACACAACATATCGGAATCTATGGGACACATTGAAAGCAGTTCTAAGAGGAAAATTCATTGCTTGGAGTTCATTCCTTAAAAAACTAAAAAACCAACAATAAATGATCTCATACTTCATCTCAAAATCCTAGAAAAAGAAGAGCAAAACAACAGCAAAAGAAGTAGAAGGCAAGAAATAATTAAAATCAGAGCTGAAATTAATGAAATCGAAACAAAAGAAACAATTGAAAAGATTGACAAAACTAAAAGTTGGTTCTTTGATAAAATAAATAAAATCGACAGATCCTTAGCCATGCTAACAAAGAGAAGAAGAGAGAGAAATCAAATTACTAGCATACAGGATGAAAAAGGCAAGATCACAACACACACTTCAAAAATACAGAAGATAATCAGAAACTATTTTGAATCTTTATACTCCAATAAAATAGAAGATAGTGAAGGCATCGATAAATTTCTAAAGTCATATGATCTGCCCAGATTGAGTCAGGAGGATATAGACAACCTAAACAGACCAATATCAATTGAGGAAATTGAAGAAACCAACAAAAGACTACCAACTAAAAAAGCCCAGGACCGGATGGGTATACAGCAGAGTTTTAAAAAAACCTTTAAAGAGGAACTAATACCAATACTTTTCAAGCTATTTCAGGAAATAGAAAAAGAGGGAGAACTTCCAAACTCATTCTACGAGGCCAATATCACCCTGATTCCTAAACCAGACAAAGACACTTCCAAGAAAGAAAACTAGAGACCAATATCTCTAATGAACCTAGATGCAAAAATCCTCAATAAAATTCTGGCAAATCGGATTCAAAAACATATCAAAAATATTGTGCACCATGATCAGGTAGGATTTATCTCTGGGATGCAAGGTTGGTTCAATATACGGAAATCAATAAATGTTATTCACCACATCAATAGGCTTAAAAATAAGAACCATATGATCATCTCGATAGATGTGGAAAAAGCATTCGACAAAGTACAGCATCCCTTTATGTTCAAAACTCTAGAAAAACTTGGGATAACAGGAACATACCTCAATATTGTAAAAGCAATTTTGCTAAGCCTCAGGCTAGCATCATTCTGAATGGAGAAAAACTGAAGGCATTCCCTCTAAAATCTGGAACAAGACAGGGATGCCCTCTCTCACCACTTCTGTTCAACATAGTTCTCGAATTACTGGCCAGAGCAATTAGACAGATGAAAGAAATTAAAGGCATAAAAATAGGAAAAGAAGAACTCAAATTATCACTATTTGCAGATGACATGATTCTATACCTAGCAGAACCAAAAGTGTCTACAAAAAAATGTTAGAGCTAATAAATGAATTCATCAAAGTGGCAGGATATAAAATCAACATGCATAAATCAAAGGCATTCTTACATATCAGCGACAAGTCCTCTGAAATAAAAATGAGGACAACCACTCCATTCACAATATCCTCAAAAAAAATAAAATGAAATAAAATACTTCGGAATCAACCTAACAAAAGAGGTGAAAGACTTATACAATAAAAACTAAAGAACCCTTAAGAGAGAAATAGAAGAAGATCTTAGAAAATGGAAAAATATACCCTGTTATTGGATAGGCAGAACTAACATCATCAAAATGGCGATATTACCAAAAGTTCTCTATAGGTTTAATGCAATGCCTATGAAAATCCCAATGGCATTTCTTTTAGAAATAGAAAAAGCAATAATGAAATTCATATGGAAAAATAAAAGACCCAGAATAGCAATAACAATGCTAAACAGGAAGCGTGAATCAGGTGGTATAGCGATACCAGACTTCAGACTATACTACAGAGCAATAGTAACAACAACAGCAAGGTACGGGCACCCAAACAGGCGGGTGGACCAATGGTACAGAATAGAGGACACAGAAACCAATCCACAAAACTACAACTATCTTATATTTGATATAGACGCTAAAAGCATGCAATGGAGGAAGGAAAGCATCTTCAACAAATGGTGCTGGGAAAACTGGAGATACATATGCAACAAAATGAAACTGATTCCCTTTTTCTCGCCATGCACAAAAGTTAACTCAAAATGGATCAAGGAGCCTGATATCAAATCAGAGACATGGCATCTGATAGAAGAAGAAGTTGGCTACGATCTACATACTGTGGGGTCGAGCTCCAAATTCCTCAATAGGACACCCCTAGCACAAGAGTTAATAACTAAAATCAACAAATGGGACTTACTCAAACTAAAAATTTTTTCTCAGCAAAAGAAACAATAAGAGAGGTAAATAGGGAGCCTACATCCTGGGAACATGTCTTTACTCCTCACACTTCAGATAGAGCCCTAATATCCAGAGTATACAAAGAAATCAAAAAATTAGACAACAAGATAACAAATAACCCAATCAACAAATGGGCCAAGGACCTGAACAGACACTTCTCAGAGGAGGACATACAATCAATCAACAAGTACATGAAAAAATGCTCACCATCTCTAGCAGTCAGAGAAATGCAAATCAAAACCACCCTAAGACACCATCTCACTCCAGTAAGATTGGCAGCCATTATGAAGTCAAACAACAACAAGTGCTGGTGAGGATGTGGGGAAAAGGGTACAATTGTTCATTGTTGGTGGGACTGAAAATTGGTGCAGCCAATCTGGAAAGCAGTATGGAGATTTCTTGGAAAGCTGGGAATGGAACCACCATTTGACCCAGCTATTCCCCTCCTTGGTCTATTCCCTAAAGAGCATGCTACAAGGACACTGCTACATCGATGTTCATAGCAGCACAATTCACAATAGCAAGCCTGTGGAACCAACCTAGATGCCCTTCAATAGACGAATGAATAAAAAAATGTGGCATTTATACAGCAGAATACAACAGTCACTAATATGGTATTATGTAAACATTGTGAATGTGTAACTGATGTGACTCTGCAATATGTATTTGGGGTAAAAATGGAAACGCATAACTCACTTGAATCAAATGTATGAAAGATGAAAAAAATAAAAATAAAAAAAATGTGTCATTTATACACAATGGAGAATTACTCTGCATTAAAAAATGACAAAATCATAGAATTTGGAGGGAAAAGGATGGCATTAGAGCATATTATGCTAAGTGAAGCCAGACAATCCCTGAAAAACAAATGCCAAATGTCTTCTTTTATATAAGGAGAGTAACTAAGAACAGAGTAGGGACGAAGAGCATGAGAAAAAGTTTAACATTAAACAGGGATGAGATTTGGGAGGGAAAGGGAGGGAGAAGGGATATTGCATGGAAATGGAAGGAGACCCTTAGGGTTATACAAAATTACATACAAGAGAAGTGAGGGGGAAAAAAAATTATACAATTGGGAGATATGAACTGCAGTAGAGGGGGTAGAGATAGAAGAGGGGAGGGGAGGGGAGGGGAGGGGGAATAGTATAGATTGGAAAGGCAGCAGAATATAACAGACACCAATATGGCAATATATATATCATTGCAAGTATAACTGATGTGAGTCTACAATCTGTATATGGGGTAAAAATGGGAGTTCATAACCCACTTGAATCAAAGTGTGAAATATGATATATCAAGAACTATGTAATGTTTTGAACAACCAACAATTAAAAAATTAAAAAAGAAGAAAAAATTAAAAAAAAATTAAAAAAACCCACAAACCCACACCCACACGCACAAAGGCACCTCCTTTACCCAAGTAGGTCTGTGACTATCCGGAGTGTCCTCAGACTCATGGGTCATACTATGTTCCCCCGAAATGGCCTGTACTGTCTCAGATCTCGTCTCCTTTACCAACTCTGTAAATGTGTCAGGAGCCATCGGTGAGTCACTACCTTCTTTCCCAGAAAAGGCCCCTCTTTAGAGCTTTCCTGGCATTTAGCCATCCACACATCAGTATGTACAAGAAAGACTTACTCTGTCCTTGGTAAATCCAAACAAGTGAACCCACTGGGACTGGGATTGTGACTGGCTCTGGGTGCCTGGCTTCCTGAATCCCAAGTTCAGAAAGTTCCATCACCAAGAAAGTGAGGTAGGTCACTTCCTTCAGGAACTGAATGAGGTCACTGCCTTGGCAACCACTTTGTCCTAACAGTTGCTTCCAAGGGTCTCATGAGATGGAGGCTGCACCTACTTCCTGTGTCACATTCACAAGTTAAATGGTATATCAACCATAGGCACATGTTAACAGCTCTCCACACAGGCCTGGTTTGGTCCATCTTCCCTACATTAAGAAGAGAGAGGCTGATTCAGACACATCCCTGCATCCTGACCAGGTATTCTGCCAAGGAAGATGACTTTTTCTCTCTCAGGTCGTTCATAGCTGCCTACATCTTCTCCAGGGTTTATTTCTGAATGGAAATTGAGGATCCCCTACCTTCCTGTTTTGTAAGACCAACTCTGTCCCTGCTCTTCTGTAAAGTTAGATTGAGGGAACAGTGCATGGTTAGGGATAATAACATGTTCGATTTGGGTTAGTAATCATTCTGTGGGATGAATAATGGTATTGGGAACCTACAATATTTACAAGAATCTATATGTGTAATATAAGTATGAAAACGGAAATCTAGGTAAGATTTGAAGCCCAGATGGGCACTGGGCCCTTGATTGGGATACTTAGATTTGAATTATTTCTGCAAAAATGTCTCAGATAAATTGATATACAATGGCATAGGACCTTGCACCTTGGATGACTTAATGAGGAAGAGAACATCCAGTCAAAAACGGATAGGACCAAAAGTTCTTTAGATATAGGGTTTTGGTTAGAGAGTGAATGTAAATGTCAGCATATGTGAAGAGTCAGTCACAGTGATGAACTGGGAAAATGTGTAGGAAAGCATATATCAATAGAGACATTAGGAAATCAGGCAAAGTACAAAGTGATTGATAGGATAAGACATTTTTAACAGGGTTGAGTATGAATATATAATCTTAGGAAGAAACAAATATGTAGTCACCAAAAGGAATGATATTTGAGATCATTAGTGAATCAGGACATGGATGTTGTTAGTAATACATGTTCACTTTCAATATAGGCTTTGGTACAATCATAAGTGTGACCCTTGCATTTTGTGTCAGGAATGTTACTGTGATAAAATGTATATGTATATCAGGTGACTAGAGTATTTCTTCCACCATTTCTGAAAGCAATATATTAAAGACTTTTAAATTAGTATTGGGGATACAAATAGGTATACTCTGGGTCTATGAATATAGAGTTGATGCCTTAATAGAACATACTGTGAATAAATAATATAACTGGTACAAACTTTAAATAATAGATTGAATTGATAACTGAAAATATATAGGAAATCTTATGTTGATATACATACATTCATTCCAACCAGTTATACATCTAATGGTAATATTAGCATTACGGTATATCATGAAGAGTGTGTAATTTTTGCTTCAAAAGTGACTATGGAAATCAATAATAATGTGTTTGGAAAGAAACTCATGAAAAGAACAGTCAATAAACATGGAGTAATACATGTGTTATGAAGTAGGAAGTGAGTGAAAGTGAAACAAATGCCTGTAAATTTGTGAAATTGTGGATGAAAGGATATATTCTATAATGTCCATAAACTGAAGAAATAGTAATGTACCAGTGTTGAATAAAAATGAACTTCAAAATACACATCATGTCCCATAGGTGTCTACTTGCATTGATGTTAAACTGGGTCAGTTACTGTAGAAATATTAGGATTTGTAAGCACCATTCACTGAATTTCGTTTTCAGTACTAGGAAATAAATAGGTATTACAGGTGGATGAATATTTCTGAGAATATTCTTGTGAAAAGTTGATTATAAATCCACATAGATGAATACGAGTGGATTTAGGGAGTGTATAATAAGACACATATATTGTATATTTTTGAAAATCTTGAGAGTAGATATGTATATCTATATAGATCGATAGATAATTAGATAGACACATACATACACAGACATTAAAATATAGCCATATATATGCCATTCGAAATTCATCATGAAATACATATCATCCACATTTCCAAAAATATTCATTTTACTGAACATTCATTTATGCATAATATTGTTCATCCAAGAAATTCACCCATAGTTTGAATTTCCAGTTCCATCAGTATTTAGAGGGAGTGATCTCTTCTCACAATTTGTATCTTCCAAAATAAGCGAGCTCACAAGAATGTACGTGTGACACCAGGTAGAATTCTAAATATGCATGAAAAAATACATGTGATGAATAGGCTAAAGAGAAAGGGAGAAAGAAATTTACATGTGTGTTATCTTTAAAAACTCATGGAGAAGTATTACAATGAAAAGTTGACAAGATTTATAACACATAACCTTGATAAAGCAGAAGGCAAGTCCAAGTATACACCATGTCTCCTATGAGAGGCCTGTATTTCTATTCTGTTACGTTTCTTTTTCTCCATCATATTAGGGTTAGTAGTCAGAGTCTAGTAGGGTATGGGTTAGTGACAGGGATTCAGTATTTCAAATGGAAAATAGGAAAAAGGAATCTAATGTGTATGCAAATATGTGCTACACAAAAATCTTCCCACTCTCAGCCAGAACAATGCTTTGACATTACATTCGCCCCAAGTAAGACACAATTAGTGGAGAAGAGTTAGAAAATTTGTGAATACATATGTGACAAGGAAAATGCTCAGGAGTTCACAACCTTGTAAGAGGTAAAAGAGTTTCCAAAAGTAAGGGAGAGGGTAAACACTCCACAAACATGGAGCTCTGCTGGACTAATGACTTTTTGAGAAACTCCCTCTGAGTTTGGGCACTTGAAACATATGTTCTTTTCAGGAGCTTTAGCTTTCTTTGTAGTGAGACCATCAACGCTGGGTCTCCATCTATGTGACCTGGATGACATGATTTCTTATTTTCTAGTGAACATGAGGCAGCAGTACTGAATTCTCTCTTTGTAGGTAAACATTGGACACTGGGGTCTAAGTATCTAACCGTGTGGTCTGTAAAGCCATTTGGTCATCCTCCACTTTCGTGGTGTTTCTTACTGCTGCACTGTGAGTTTGGAATTGGCTTCACGAAATACAAGGAGTTCAACTTGAACACAGTGCTGGAGGGAGTACTCTCACGTGTGGTGGATGGGGGTCTGCAGGAAAATGCACAAATGAGGCTTAAATCCCACATAGCTTTTCAACTTGACAATAGCAACCTGATTCTGAACATTGGCAGGAATCCTCTCCATATAACAATATGCGTTTACATAGAAGGGTCTGCTGGCTGTACCGTGTCAATCACAAGTGATTTGGAAGCCAATGGCAAATCCACGTGGCCCCACCACAGATGTTTTTTCACACACCTACACTCCACTGTGTAGGCCCACTAGTCTGCAGGCTCCAACTTTCTGGCATCTCTGTTCTACACAATTTTCATGAAACCCAGTCAATCAAAGCACTGTCTGGTACAATCATGATCAGCAACAGGAAATCCAAAGGTTCTCCCTTGTCACCTGGTCATAGGAATTCTAAAAATTTCATGGTATTTATCTAGATATTTTTTAATGATGATGTTGGAGGCACTGTGCGATTCAATTTATACAGGAACCATTAAATGGTGAGGAAGATCATTTCAATGAAAGCGCTGGAGAACTCTTACAGGCAAGGCTTCCCAAAGAGTGGCCAAAAGGTCACATGAAGCCAGGCCCATTTAGGTCTACAATGTGACTTCCATGTGTGTTTTGACTCTCAACTATGGCTGCCAATCTTTCAGAATAAAATCATATATATCCTGGCTGAGATTCCCAGTGCTCTATGGAAAGCCACCCTGGTCCTAGATCTCAGTTTCCAATCGCGAATCTCTTGCATGGCCTACTTAAATCCCAACACAATTCATGGCAATACTTCTCTGAGATCAGTTCCAGAACTCAGTCTCTAAGGGGAATCAAAAAAGAGATCAAGCCCAGGTAAACACAGGCTTCTCTTCCAACTGCCACACAAATGACGACAATTGAAACCAAAACACTCCCACACGGCCCTCATCCTCATTTATATAGACACGAATCAAAAGCTCTAGCTGGATGTTTCCATGAGGGGCGCAGACCAAGACAGTGTGAAAAATAATCTCCCTTGCCCCTCATTTGCCTAAAGTCAGGGTGGCCTGGACAACCTTCCTGTGAACCAGAAATGAACAAATAGGCCTGCCATTAATACTTCTCCACTTCTCAATTTTGAGGCCTACTGACTGTAGGGTACAGATTCTTTGTGTGAATTGGAGTCATGAGAATACCCAAGCACCTATTGTCTAGCCTCTGCAGGGCTTTGAAGAACTCATTTGACACAAAGGATCCCTATTCTCACTTGATGGAAGTCAGGAATCTTACAGAGGAAGGCGAGAGACTGCATCCACAATGAATGATCTTATTTCCATTTTGGTTTTGGATGCACACATGGGATATTCCTTTAGATACATCAGGTTCTGATAATATAAGCCACAGCCTCAAACAGGGCCAAGAGGATGGTTCAGACACATCCCGTTCCAAAGCAATTAAGCAAAGAGCCACAGTTGATGCCCATTCGTTTCCCTTTGAAAACTGTTTTCATCAGGCTTCACAAAGGGGTGCCCTGAGGCAAAGACTTTCCTGACATTCATGGTAACATAAAAATAGACAATCAAATGGTTCAAAGCAGGGTTTCTCCACTGAGACTTTACTGGTCACACTGAAATATGAGTTTTCTGAGATGCTCACCATTCCCTTCAGCTATCTAGTACATGGCCATGTCACAGAGCTTGGAGGTGGTACATATCTTGGACACAAAACCATGAGCCTATTCTGGAGAGGGGCCAGAATTCAGGAAGAATACAGGAACTTAGGAAGTTAATAGGTGTTGCCCATGGAAAAGACAAGCCTCAGTCCATTCATAAATTGGGCAGGGTGAATGCTGGGAAGCTTTCAACTAGACAGGACACATCTATTGATTCATTCTCTTTTCTAATGTCTACAACCACGGACACACTGGAATAGAGAGACATAAAAACATTCGCCTTGTCAAACAACTTACAAGAAACAATTCACACCAAACCAAACAAACCACCTTTTTTACCTATTCTCAGAACATGAGGAAAAACCACAAACACCCATACCCACAAATGCACCTCCTTCCCCCAAGTAGGTCTGTGACTATCTGGAGTGTCCTCTGACTGGTAGGCCATAAAATTTCCCCAGAAATGGCCTTTTCTGTATCAGATCTGGTCTCCTTGGTCAACTCTGTGAAGTTGTCAGGAGGCAGTGATGAGCCAATTTTTGTCCTCTCAGGAAAGACCCCTCTTCAGAGCTTTCTTGGTATTTGGACACCCTTACATCAGCAGGTACCAAGAAAGAGTGACTCTGTCCTTGGTAAATCCACAGAAGTGAGCCCACTGGGACTGGGACTGGGACTGGCTCTGGGTGCCTGGCTTCCTGGATCCCAAGTTCAGGGAGTTACATCACCAAAGAATTGAGGTAGGTTAATTCCTTCAGGATCTGAATGAGGTCACGGCCTTCGCAACCACTTTGTCTTTACAGTTGCTTCCAAGGGTTCCATGAGATGGAGGCTGCACCTACTTCCTGTGACACTTTCACAAGATTGAAAGTTATATAAACAATAGGCGCCCAGGAAGAGCTCTCAACACAGGGCTGGTTTGGTCCATCTTCTTTATATTAAGAAGAGAGTGGCTGACTCAGACACATCCCTTCATCCTGACCAGGTTCTTTTCTATGGGAGATGACTTTTGCTGTCTCAGGTCCTACATAGCTGCCTACCTCTTCTCCAGGGATCATTTCTGCATCGACCTTTGAAGTTCTCAGCAGGTGGAAGATCACCTACATTCCTGTATTGTAAGACCAACTCTGTTCTTGCTCTTCTGTAAAGTTAGATTGAGGGAGCAGTGAATGGTTAGGGTTAAAAACATATTCTATTTAGGTTAGGAATTATTCTGCAGGATGAATAATGGTATTGGGAACCTGAAATATTCACAAGAATATATAGGTGAAATATAAGTATGAAACCAGAAATCTCGGTAAGATTTGAAGCCCTGAAGAGCATTGGGCCCATTTTTGGGATACTTAGCTTTGAATTGTGTTCTGTACAGATGTCTCAGATAAATCGATATACAATGGCATAGGACCTTGTACCTTGTATGATTGAATGTTGAAGAGAATATTCAGTCAAAAAGGAATAGTTGGTAGGATTAGGAAGATAGTCAGTAGGATTAGAAAGAAGAGTGAGTATAGGATTTGGAACAAAAGTTCTTTAGTTTTAGGGTTTGGGGTAGTGAGTGAATGTGAATGTCAGCACATGTGAAGAGTCATTCACAATAATTAACTGGGTAAAATATGTAGGAAAGCAGATATCAATAGAGACATTAGGAAATCAGGCAAAGTATAAAGTGAGTGATATTATTAGACATTTTCAACAGGCCTGAGGTTGAATATACAATCTTAGGAAGAAACAAATATATAGTCACCAATAGGATTGACATTTGAGAGCATTAGGTAACCTGGACGTGGATGTTTTTAGGAATCTATGCTCAATTTCCATTTAGGCTTTGGTACAATCAGAAGTGTATCATTTGCTTTTTGTGTCCAGATTATTAATGTGATAAAATGTAGATTTAGATCAGTTGACATGAGTATTTCTTCCACCATTTCTGGTAGCAATATTTTGAAGACGTATAAATTAGTATGTGGGTACAAAGAGGTGTATCCTGTGTCTATGAATAGAGAGATAATGCATGAATAGACCATAGTGTGAATAAATAATATAACTGCTTCCAACTTTAAATAATGGATTGAATTGACATCTGAAAATATACAGGAAACATTATATTGTTATACATACATTTATTCCAACGAGTTATACATCTAATGGTAATGTTAGGTTTATGGTTTATCATGAAGAGTTTGTGAGTTTTGCTTCAAAAGTGATTATGGAAATCAAAAATAATGTGTTTGGAATGAAGTCTCATGAAAAGACTGGTCAGGCAACATAGAAGAATACATGTGTTCAGAAGAGGAAGTGATTGAAAGTGAAATAAATGCCTATATATTTGCGAACTTGTGGATGAAATATATATCCTATGATGTGCATAACGTGAAGAAATATTAATGTACCAATTTGAATAAAAATGAATGTCAAAATACACATCATGTCCCATAGAAATCTACTTGCATTGATGTTAAACTGGGTCAGTTACTGCAGAAACATTAAGATTTGTATGCACAATTCACTGAAGTTAGTTTTCATTATTAGGAAACAAATATGTATTTCAGGTGGATGAATATTTCTGAGAGTAATCTTGTGAAAAGTTGATTATAAATCCACATACATGAATATGAATAAATTTAGGGAGTGGATATAAGACACATATATTTCATATTTTGAAAAATCTTGAGAGTATATTTATATATATATATATATATATATATATATATATATATATATATATATATATATATATATAACACACACATACAGATATTAAAAAAGTACCAAAATATATCCCAATCGAAATTCACCATGAAATGTATATCATCCACAGATTAAAAATTTTCATTTTACAGAACATGGATTTATGTATAATGTTGTTAAAATAGGAAGATCACTCATAGGTTGAGTTTTCAGTTCCAACAGCGTTTAGGAGGAGTGAACTCCTCTGAGACTTTGTGTCTGCCAAGTCAGCCACCTCACAAGAATGTACATGTGATACCAGGTAGGATTCTATATGTGCATATAAAAATACATGAGATGAATAGGCAACAGACAAAGGGAGACAGAAATTCACATATTTGTTAACTTTAAAAACACAAGGAGAATTTTTTCAACAAACAGTTGACTAGATTTATTACTCCTACCCTATATTATGCAAAAGACAAGTCCAACGATACACCATGCCTCCTCTGAACTGCTTGTATTTCAATTCCGTTTGGTTATTTTTCTCCATCATATTAGGAATAATAGTCAGAGTCTAGTAGTTTATGAGTTAGTGTCAGGGATTCAGTATTTCGAATAGATATTTGGAAAATGTTTCTGATGTGTATACAAATATGTGCTGCACAAAAATCTTCCCACTCTCATCCAGAACAATGCCTTGACATCACCTTCGTACCAAGTAAGACACAATTAGAGTAGAAGAGTTAGAAAATCTGTGAATGCAAATTTGGAATGGAAAATGCTCAGGAGTTCAAAACCTTGGAGGTAGTAGAGGAGTATTCAAAAGTAAGTGACAGGGTAAACAGGGTAAACTCTCCACAAACATACTCTGCTGGTATTAAGACTTCTTCAGAAACTGCCTCTGAGGTTGGGCACTTGAAATATATGTTGTTGTCAGGAGCTTTAGCTTCCTTTGTAGTGAGACCATCAATGCTGGGTCTGCATCTATGTGACCTGAAAGACAATGGTTTCTTATTTTCCATTGAACATGAGGCAGTGGGGCTGAATTCTCTCTTTGTATGTAAACTGTGGACACTGGGTGCTAAGTGTCTCCCCGTGTGGAGTGTGAAGCCATTTAGTCACCCTCCACTTTTCATGGTGTTTCTTGCTGCTACCCTGGGAGTTTGGTATTTGCTTCACAAAATGCAAGGAGTTCAACTTGGACACAGTGCTGGAGGGATTTCTGTCACGTGTGGTGTGTCAGGGTCTGCAGGAGAATGCACCAACCAGGATTCTATCCCACATAGCTTGCCCCCTTGAAGATATCAACCTGATTTCGAACATTGCCCCAAAACGTCTCCATACAACAAGATGCCTTTACATCTAAGGTTCTGCTCGCTGTACCATGTCAGTCACAAGCCATTTGGAAGCCAATTGCAGATCAACATGGGCCACACCACAGATGTTTTATCACACACCTGCACACCACTGCTCTAGGCCCACTTCACAGTAGGCTCCAACTTACTGGCATCTCTGTTCTACACCATTTTTATGAAATCCAGTCAATCAAGGCCCTGACATGGTTGTTTTTAGTAATCCATGCTCACTTTCCATTTCGCTTTGATGAAAGGTTAATAAAATAGGTACTTGTCACTTCCTTTTTTTCTGTATGTTTAACAAAACATGTTGAAATCTTGAGAACTGTTTGCTAATTTTGTTCTCAGAATGTGCTGTCCCCAACTGCCAAACGGCAGAATGTACTCCCTCACCCGCTTGTACGCAAACTGCCCACTAGGTCTGACCCGTCAATAAATTTCCCTCCCTGCCCTCTCCAAGGAAAGTATATAAGGTCAGCTTAAGCTGTTCTCAGGGCTCTCCTCTCTATTCAATTCAGCTCTGAGCCCCAGCATGCTGGACCCCCAATAAACCCTTTGCTATTGCTGAGTGAAAATGGTATACTGTTCTGGACTTAAAAGATGCTTTCTTTTGCTTGCCTCTGCATAAAGATAGTCAGTTGCTGTTTGCTTTCCAGTGGGTAGACCCAGAAACCGAAACTTCTGGTCAACTAACTTGGATTAGACTCCCACAGGGGTTCAAAAACTCCCCCACTCTCTTTGATGAAGTCCTCCACAGAGATATCAACAGCTTCAGAACTATGCACCCAGAAGTCACCCTGCTTCAATATGTGGATGCCCTGCTACTGGCAGCCAACACCAAGGAACACTGTGAGTCTGCGACCCAAGCACAATTATGCGAGCTTGCTCAATGGTGGTATAGAGCTTCTGCCAAAAGGCTCAAATTTGTCAGCAAGAAGTAATCTTCCTGGGCTATTCCCTTAGGGGTGGTAAATGATGGCTCACTGAGCCCAGAAAACCAACCATTGTGCAGATACGACCCCCATCTAACAGGAGACAACTCAGAGAGTTTCTTGGGACTTTTGCTGGCTTTTGCAAGTTATGGATACCTGGGTTTGTGTTCTTAGCTGCTCCTTTACACCCGCTGTTAAATGAGGATACCCAATTCCAATGGACCCGTGAGCACCAGCAAGCTTTTGATAATATCTAAGGACACTGACACTGAACACCTAAACTTCACTGAGCCCAGCCTGCAATTACAGAATGCCCTACACTACGTTAAAAATGTACATCAACTAATTCACCTTGGTTCAAAGAAACTGCAGGCATTCCTGAAGGATCAAGAACAGAGTTTTCCACTAACCAACTCACAGTGAAAGGAAATATCTGAATGGGTAAAAAAAGCCTGTCAGGTCTGTCAATTGGTTAATGCTTACAGTTCCAAGCTTCCTGTAGGAAAGCACCTACGAGGAACCAGACCAGGACAATTCTGGGATGTGGACTTTACTGAAATTAAGCCATCCAGGTATGGACTTAAATATCTCCTAGTCTTTATAGATACATTTTCAGGATGGATTGAAGCCTTTCCCACAAAATAAAAAACAACGGCCCAAATGGTGGTCAAGAATATTCTGAAAGATATTTTTTGAAGATACGGCCTGCCAAAGGTAATAGGGTCTAATAATCGAAAGGCGTTCATGTCCCAGGTAAGTCAGGGGTTAGCCAGGACTCTGGGGATTAATTGGAAATTACATTGTGCTTATAGAACCCAGAACTCAGGACAGGTAAAAAAAAAAAAATAATTAGAACCATTAAAGAGACCTTAAAAAAATTAAGCTTAGAGACTGGCATAAAGGATTAGACTATGCTCCTGCCTTAGGCACTTTTTCATGCAAGAAATACTCCCTCTGTATCTTTCTGCAAACTCACCCCCTCTGAAATTCTCAGTGGGGCCCCTCCTCTAGTAAGGGATCTAACCCCAACCCTAAGATCTAAAGATACCTTCAACACCCCCTTGCTTGTCAGACTTAAAACTCTTGAAAGAACTCAGCTATTCATGTTTAAACAGCTGGCCACTCCCTACCAACTTGGGAGGAGGGGACTCCACATGGATATCAAGTAAGAGACTTTATCTACATAAGAGGACATCTGGAGTCATCCCTGGAACCCCGCTGTAAAGAACCATACCAGGTGCTAATTATAACACCTACAGCACTAAAAGTAGAAGGAATCACTTCCTGGATCCATGCTTCTCATCTCAAGCCTGAGCCCTGTCCAGACTCTGGCTGGAAACTGGAAAAGAGTGGTAACCCTTTCAAATTGCGTATTCACCATGTGGAAAGGCTATAGTCTCTGCCCTTGTCCACAAGTAGTCCTAACCCTCATCAGC
This sequence comes from Callospermophilus lateralis, assembly GCF_048772815.1. Taxonomy (NCBI): domain Eukaryota; kingdom Metazoa; phylum Chordata; class Mammalia; order Rodentia; family Sciuridae; genus Callospermophilus; species Callospermophilus lateralis. The sequence continues at coordinate 1,273,237 of NW_027513445.1, forward strand.
CCGTTCAGCAGTGATGGCTGATCACAAATCCTACCACACAAGAAGTATGGTCTTTCTCGCATACAGCCCCCTTAGGGACCTGGTGGCCATCTCTCCACCCAGATATTTGTTAGCTGGCTATAGGTCTTTCCTATTGGGATATCCCAGATGAAGAGGATCCCACTAATATTCGATTAAATACCTTTTGTACGATAGATAATGGAAACAAACATTATAGATGTAGGGACACGCGAGCCAGATGCAGGTTGGCTAGCCTAAATTACTATGTTTGCCCGGGGGAATATCAAAGCCACAAACAGCCATGGTGATGTGGGGGAAAAGCCGACTTCTTCTGTAAGTCATGGGGATGTGAGCATACAGGGGGTGCCTGGTGGAACCCAAACTCCTCATTAAATTCAGTACACAGCATTGGCCATATTACCAATTAGAAAACCAGAACCGATGGGCCCCAGAGGGGTCTCTAGATCCTCAAATTCTGTGTGACCTTTTTAAATTGTGCAAGTGCTCAAAAGGGCGAACGGAGATTCCCGTATGTGGAGGCCTTTTCCCTCCTTCGCTCACATCCTGAACTATGCTTCTCCAATAGATCCTCACCCTCAGCTTTCTGCTCCAGACTTTCTGCTGTCACTCCAACCTTAGCAACCTGATTTCTCCCCTCCAATTACTAGATCAAAAACCCAAACCTCCGCCAGTTCTCAGACCATTGCCTCCTTGCTGAGGTAGCAAGTACTGAGGCACCCCTCCACGACTCACTCCTCTCTTCTCCTGTCAGTGCCCGCACAGGGTCCCACCAAGTCTCTTTCCAGCTAACCCAAAGGTCAAACCAGGTGAGGAGAACCCTCAGTCACAAATCCAGGATGTAATGAAAATGGTCTTTAAAGTTGTTTGTCATCACTGAAAACAGGTTACTTATTATTTAAACTCCCTCACAGGTTTTTTGGGAACACACTCCCGTCTTCCCCTCAGCTCTATCTGTTCTACTGCTCACTTTTTTGTTGATAGGAAAATCCCAAACCCCTTTCCAATTATTCTTTTACATTTCTCCTTCCTCATACTCATATCCACAAAGCTGCTTTCACCCCCTGCCTTCCCCGTCTTCCCCCTCTATATCAGGCCCAAAGAAAAGTCTTTACTGACCTTCTCTAGAAGTTCTCACCATGGCTGACTTTAGGACTTTCTGCAACAGAGTCCCTATAAAAGAGTTCAATGTAGATAAACTTCCTCTTTTCATGTTGCCTGTTCTACTTGTCCACTGGCTGGAAAAATCAGCACTCCTAAGCTAGACACCCCCTTACTAGTTTTTCACAAAATATGTGAACAAGGCTGCTGACCTTGAGCTGGGGCTTCACAGAGATGGCTACATTTCTAAGATAAAGAAGGTACCAACTGGGCTCCTTGGTAACAGCTGGCAGGGAGAAAAAAAAAAGAGAAGAAAAAAGCTCTCCCCATCGCAGGTGTCATTAAAAATGTAACTTGTCCAGAACAGAGGAAAAAAAACACAAACAAAAACTGCTTTTTTGTAAACTTCTGCAGACTGTGAACTTCTGATCCCCTTCCGTTACATGTTGGGTACAAAATTCTGAAACTACCTAAACTTGGGGTTCAGGGGATTAATTGATTACAACAGAAGCTATGCCTTCTAAATCAGGTTGCATCTAAATAGGACTGTATCCCTGTCTTCCATTCTATCTTAGGTGCCTTGCCTTGTCCATACCTACAACAGTATAATTCTATATACTTAAACATTGTTTATGTTTTCATAAAAAGGTCAACAGATGTGATTAATTATGTAATGGTGCAGATGTTTCCCAGAATGCTCTATCATGATGCAGGATCATTTACATATCAAATAGGGGGGCATACAACACGGTTCTGCTGGGAACATGTATCCCTCACTTTAGCCATGCAATAAGAAATAGGAGTTGCTGCAGGGGTGGGTACAGGAACCACTGGCGTAGTCCATGGGACACAACAAATGACCCAATTAGAAGCAGCAGTAGACCATAGCTTAAAGATATTAAAAACCTCCATCACAGCTTTACTCGAATCTTTTACCTCTCTCTCTGAAGTTGTTTTACAGAATAGGCGAGGGTTGGACTTCCTCTTCATGAGAAAAGTGGGCCTTCGTGCTGCATTGAGGGAAGAATGTTGTTTTTATGCCAACCATACTGGTTGTAAAAGAATCAATGAGTAAATTAGGAAGACAACTTGAAGAGTGTCAATGAGAGAGAGAGGTCCAAAAAGGGTGGTTTGAGTCTTCGTTCACACAGTCCCCCTGGTTAACTACACTTTTATCAGCCCTGGCCGGTCCATTAATAATCCTCATTTTTTGCTAAATGTAGGAAACTGTTTGGTCCATCGTGTAGTTTCATTTCTCAAATGGGACAAGTTAAACTTTTGGTAATCAGACAACAATATACCCCACTAGGAGACATAAAATGTGACACCACCTAAAGATCACTTTTATGATTGAAAGTAACCAGAAGAAGTGGGGAATGAAAGGTTAATAAAATAGGTATTTGTCACTTCCTGTTTTTCTGTATGCTTAACAAAACACTGTTGAAATCTTGAGAATTGTTTGCTAATCTTGTTCCCAGAATATGCTGTCCCCAACTGCCAAACTGCAGATTGTAATCCCTCACCTGGTTGCAAGCAAACCACCCACTCGCCCTGACCCATCAATAAACTTCACTCCCTGCCCTCTCCAAGGAAAGTATATAAGCTCTGCTTAAGCTGTTCTCAGGACTCTCTGCTCTATTCAAGTGAGCTCTGAGCCTCAGCATGCTGGACCCTCAATAAACCCTTTGCTGTTGCATGAGACAGTCTCTTGGTGGTCTCTTCCTCTGATGCTCGAACGACCTTTACATTGGTACAATCATAAGTGTGACCTTTGCTTTTTGTGTCCAGAAAATTACTGTGATAAAATGTATATGTAGATCAGATGACATCAGTATTTCTTCCACAATTCCTGGGAGCAATATTTTGAAGATATATAAATTAGTATTGGGAGTACAAATAGGTGTAACCCGTGTCTATGAATATAAAGATAATGCATGAATAGACCATACTGTGAATAAATAATTTAACTAGTTCCAACTTTAAATAATGGATTGAATTGATATCTGAAAAAATACAGAAAACCTTATATTGATATACATACATTCATTTCAATGAGTAATACATCTAATGGTAATATTAGGGTTATGGTTTATCATGAAGAATGGGAGTTTTGCTTCAAAAGTGATTATGGAAATTGAAAATAATGTGTTTGGAAAGAAGTCTAATGAAAAGACTAGTCAAGAAATATGGAAGAATACATGTGTTCTGATTCAGGAAGTGATTGAAAGTGAAACAAATGCCTATAAATTTGCTAAATTGTGGATGAAATATATACACTATGATGTGATTAAATTGAAGAAATAGTAACGTACCAGTGTTGAATAAAAATTAACATCAAAATATACATCATGTCCCATAGGAATCTACTTGCATTGATGTTAAACTGGGTCAGTTACTGTAGAAATATTAGGATTTGTGTGCAGCATTCAGTGAAGTTAGTTTTCAGTACTAGGAAACAAATATGTATTTCAGGGGAATGAATTTTTCTGAAAATAAACTTGTGAAAAGTAGATTATAAGACAATGTACATGAACGTGAATGAATTTAGGGAGTGTATATAAGACACATATATTTCATTTTTTGAATAATCTGGAGAATATATATATATATATATATATATATATATATATATATATATATATATATATTTACAAAACTCACACAGAGACATTAAAAAGTAGCAATATATATGCCAATCAAAATTTATCGTGAAATATATATCGTACACATATCAAAAAATATTTCTTTTACTGAACATGGATTTATATACAATGTTGTTCAACTAGGAAGCTCCCCATAGGTTGAATTTTCAGTTACAACACCGTTTAGGAGGAGTGATTTGTTCTCACAATTTGTATCTGCCAAGTCAGCCACCTCACAAGTATGTACGTGTGATACCAGGTAGGATTCTATATGTGCATATACAAATACATGTGCTGAATAGGCTACAGAGAAAGGGACAAAGAAATTCACATATTTGTTAACTTTAAAAACACATGAAAAACTACCTCAATTGAAAATTGACTAGATTTATAACTCCTACCCTATATATATTGCAAAAGGCAAGCCCAGCTATACACCATGCCTCCTCTTAACTATTTGTGTTTCTTTTCTGTTTGGGTTAGTTTTCTCCATCATATTAGGATTAGTAGTCGGAGTATAGTAGGGTATGGGTTAGTGTCAGGGATTCAGTATTTCAAATGGAAAATTGGAAAATGAATACAATGTGTATGCAAATATGTGCTACACAAAAATCTTTCCACTCTCATCAAGAACAATGAATTGACATTACCTCGGCGCCAAGTAATACACAATTAGAGGAGAAGTGTTAGAAACTCTGTGAATACATATCTGGAATGGAATATGCTCAGGAGTTCACAAACTTGGAAGTGGTAGAGGAGTTTCCCAAACTAAGGGCCAGGGTTCACATTTCACAAACAGGGAGCTCTGCTGCCCTAAAGACTTCTTGATAAACTGCCTATTAGGTTGGGCACTTGAAATATATGTTGTTGTAAGGAGTTTTTGCTTCCTTCCTAGTGAGAACATCAAAGCTGGGTCATCTATGTGACCTGGAGGACATGGTTTATTATTTTTCAATGAACATGAGGCAGCAGTGCTGAATTATCCCTTTCTACGTAAATTGTGGCAACTGGGGGCTAAGTGTCTTCCCATGTGGACTGTGAAGCCATTTGGTCATCCTCCTATTTTCATGGTTTTTCTTGCTGCTTTCTTTCTTGGTATTTGCTTCATGAAATACAAAAAATTCAACTGGGACACAGTGCTGGTGGGAGTTCTATTATGTGTGGTGGGTCAGGGTTTTCAGGAAAATGAACCAACCAGTCAGCTATCCCACATACCTTGCCCCCTTGTCCATAGCAACCTGGTTCTGAACATTGCCCTGAAACCTCTCCATATAACAATATGCCTTTACATAGAACTGTCTGCTGGATGCACCATGTCAGTCACAAGCCATTTGGAAGCCAATGGCAGATCCACATGGCCCCACACAGATGTTTTATCATACACCTGCCCACCTCTGATCTAGGCCCACCACTCAGCAGGCTCCAACTTACTGGTTTCTCTCTTCTACACCATTTTCATGAATCCCTGTCAATCAAGGCACTGTCTGGTACACTCATGATCAGACATAGGACATTCAAAGTTTCCTCAGTACGACCTGGTCATGGGAAATTCAAAAATTTCATGGTATTCATCTAGGCATTTTTCAAGCATGAAGTTGGAGGCACTGGGGGTTTCAAATCATTCTGGAAACAATAAATGGTGAGGAAGCTCATTTCAATGAAACCTCTGGAGAACTCTTACAGTCAAGGCTTTCCAAAGAGTGGCCAAAAGGTTACATGAAGCCAGGCCCTATGTGGTCTACAATGTGAGGAACATGATTGTTTTGACTCTCAAATATGGCTGCCATGTCTTTAAGAATAAAATCATGTGATATCCTGAGATTCCCAGTGCTCTGTGGAAAGACACTCTGGGCCTAGATCTCAGTTTCCAAGGGCGACTCTCATGCGTGTCCTCCTAAAATCCCAACACAATTCATGGCAATACTTCTCTGAGATCAGTTTCAGAACTCAGTCTCTAAGGGGAATTACACCAGAGTTCAGCCCAGGTGGACCCAGGCATCCCTTACAACCACCACACAAATGACCACAATTAAAACCAAAACACTCCCACATGGCCCTCATCTTTTTCCACATAGACACTCATCATAACCTCTGGCTGGAGCTTTCCATGAGGGGCGCAGCCCAAAAGAGTGTCCAAAATAAGCACCCTTGCCCCTCATTTGCCGAACGTCAGGGTGTCCTGGACACCTTTCCTGTGAACCAGAAGTGATCAAATAGGCCTACCATTAAAACTGCTCTGCTTCTCAAATTTGAGGCCACTGACTGTGGGGTTTAGATTCTTTATGTGAATTGGAGTCATGAGAAAACCCAAGCATCTATGTTCTAGTCTCTGCAGGGCTTTGAAGAACTCATTTGACACAAAGGATCCAGATTCTTACTTGATGGAGATCAGGAAACTTTCAGAGCAATGCAAGAGACTCCATCTACAATGACTGCTCTTTTGGACATTTTGGTTTTGGATGCACACATGATATCTTTCTTTAGGTACATCAGGTGCTGAGAATCTAAGCCACAGCCTCACACAGAACCAAGATGCTAATTGAGACACATTCCTTTCCAAAGCAATTAAGCAAAGAGCCACAGGTGATGCCCATTCATTTCCACTTAAAAACTGTTTTCTTCAGGCTTCACAAGGGGTGGCCTGAGGCAAAGACGTTCCTGACATTCAGGGCAACAGTACAATAGGTAAGCAAAAGGCCTAAAGCACGGTTTTTCCACTGAGAGTTTACTGGTCACACTGATATCTGAGTTTTCTGAGATGCTCGCCATTCCTTTCAGGTATCCAGTAGATGGCTATGGCACAGAGCTTGGAGGTGGTACATATCTTGGACACAAAACCATGAGCCTATTCTCGAGAGTGGCCAGAATTCAGGAAGAAAACAGGAACTTAGGAAGTTAGCAAGTGTTGCCAATCGATAAGGCAAGCTGCAGTCCATTCATAAATTTTGCAGGATGAATGCTGGGAAGCTTTCTACTAGACAGAACACATCCATTGATGCATTCTCTTTTCTAATGTCTACAACCACTGACACAGTGGGATACACAGACATAGAAACACTCGCCTTGTCAAAGGACTTACTAGAAACTGTTCACTCCAATCCAAACAAACCGCCATTCCTACCTATTCTCATAACATGAGACAAAACCACAAACCCTCACCCACACCAACAAAGTCACCTCCTTCCCACAAGTAGGTCTGTGACTATCCAGAGTGTCCTCTGACTTGTTTTGGTTAAAGACCTGAAGGACATGGTTTCTTATTTTCCAATGAACATGAGGTAGCACAGCAGATTTCTCTCATTGTAGATAAACTGTGGCCACTGGGGGCTAAGTGTCTCCCCTTGTGGACTGTGAAGCCATTTATTTATCCTCCACTTTTCATGGTGTTTCTTGCTGCTGCACTGGGTGTTTGGTATTTGCATCACAAAATACATGGAGTTCAAATGGGACACAGTGCTGAATGGAGTTCTGTCACGTGTGCTGGGTCAAGGTCTGCAGGAGAATGCACCAACAAGGCTTCTGTCCCACATATCCCTGAAACCGCTCCATATGATAGGATGCCTTTACATATAAGCGACTGCTTGCAACACCATATCAGTCACAACACATTTGGAAGCCAATAGCACATCCACATGTCCACAACACAGATGTTTTATCACAAACCTGCAAACCACTGTTCTAGGCCCACTACTCAGCAAGCTCCAACTCTCTGGAATCTCTGTTCTACACCCATTTTCATAAACCCAGTCAATCAAGGCACTGTCTGGTACACTCATGATCGGCAACAGGACATTCAAAAATCTCCAGTGCAACCTGGCCATGGGATTTTTAAAAAAATCATGGTATTTATCTAGCCATTTTTCAAAAATGAAGTTAGAGGCACTTAGGGTTTAAATTCATTTAGGAACGATTAACTTGTGAGGAAGTTCATTTCAATGAAAGCTCTGGAGAACACTAACAGACAAGGCTTCCCAAAGAGTGACCAAAAAGTTACATAAAGTAAGGCCCATTGAGGTCTAGAATGTGAGGTCCATATGATTTTTGACTTTCAACTATAGGTGCCAAGTCTTTCAGAATCAAATCATGTGATATCCTGGCTGAGAGGCCCAGTGCTCCGTGGAAAGTCACCCTGGGCCTAGATCTCAGTTTCCAAGGGCAGCACTCATGCCGGGTTTCCTAAAATCCCAACACTATTCATGGCAGTACTTCTCTGAGGTCAGTTTCAGAACTCAGTCTCTCAGGGAATCACACCAGAGTTCAAGAACATGTGGACCAATTCATCTCCTCCAACAGCCAAACAAAAGACCACAATTTAAACCAAAAACACTCCAACATAGCTCTCATCTTCTTCCATATAGACACTCATAATAACCTCTGGCTGTAGTTTTCTATGAGGGGCACAGCCCACGATCGTGTCCAAAATAAGCTCTCTTGCACCTAATTTGCCTAAAATCGGGGTGGCCTTCTTGTGAACCAGGAGAGATCAAATAGGCTTCCCATTAGTACTGCTTCACTTCTTCAATTTGAGGCCAACTGACTGTGGGGTTCAGATTCTTTATGTGATTTGGAGTCATGAGAAAACCCAAGCACCTATGGGATAGCCTCTGCAGGGCTTTGAAGAACTCATTTGACCCAAAAGATCCCTATTCTCACTTGATGGAGGTCAGGAAAGTTACAAAGGAAGGCGAGAGACTTCATCCACAAAGACTGCTCTTTTGGCCATTTTGGTTTTGGATGTACACATGGGATCGTTATTTGGATCCATCAGGAGATGAGAATCTAAGCCACAGCATCACAAAGGGCCAAGAGGCTGATTCAGACACATCCTTTTCAAAGCAATTAAGCAAAGAGCCACAGGTAATGCCCATTCATTTCCATTTGACAACTGTTTTCTTCAAGCTTCACAAAGGGGTGGCCTGAAGAAAAGACCTTCCTGACATTCAGGGCAACAGAAGAATAGGTAAACAAAAGGCCTCAAGCAGGGTTTCTCCACTGAGACTTTCCTGGTCACACTGATATCTGAGTTCTCTGAGGTGCTTGCCAATCCCTTCAGCTACCCAGTACATGCTCATGTCACAGAGCTTTGAGGTTGTATATATCTTAAACACAAAACCATGAGCCTATTTTGGAGAGTGGCCAGAATTCAGGAAGAAAACAGGAACTTAGTAAGATAGCAGGTGCTGCCCATCAATAAGGCAAGCTGCAGTCCATTCATAAATTGTGCAGAATGAATGCTGGGAAAGTTTCTGCTAGACAGGACACTTCCATTGATGCATTGTCTTTTCTAATGTCTCCAACCACGGACACAGTTGGATACACAGACACAGAAACACTCGCCTTGTGAAACGACTTACTAAAAATAGTTCACTCCAAACCAAACAAACCTCCATTCATACATATTCTCAGAACATGAGACAAAACCACAAACCAACACCCACACCACAAAGGCACCTCCTTCTCCCATGTAGGTCTGTGACTATCCAGAGTGTCCTCTGACTGGTAGGCCATACTATGTTCCCCAGAAATGGCCTGTTCTTTCTCAGATCTGGTCTCCTTGGCCAACTCTGTGAAGTTGTCAGGAGCCAGTGGTGAGCCACTACCTGCTTTCGCAGCAAAGGCCCCTCTTCATAGCTTTCCTTGCATTTGGCCATCCTCACATCAGTAGGGCCTAAGAAAGACTGAGGCTGTCCTTGGTAAATCAAAATAAGTTCAACCACTGGGACTGGGACTGGGACTGGCTGTGGGTGCCTGGCTTCCTGGATTTCAAGTTCAGAGAATTTCATCACCAAGAAAATGACGTGAGGTCACTTCCTTCAGGAACTGAATGAGGTCACTGCCTTGGCAACCACGTTGTCCTAACAATTGCTTCCAAGGGTCCCATGAGATGGAGGCTGCCCCTAATTCCTGTGACAGTTTCACAAGTTAGAATGGTATACTAACCATTGGTAACTGGGAACAGCTCTCCACACAGGCCTGGTTTGGTCCTTCAGGTCTACATTAAGAAGAGAGAGGCTGATTCAGACACATCCCTTCATGCTGACCAGGTAGTTTGCAATGGGAGATGACTTTTGCTCTCTCAGTTCCTTCATAGCTGCTTACAACTTCTCCAGGGATCATTTTTGCATGGACCTTTTAGTTTCTCAGCAATTGGAAGATCCCCTACATTCCTGTATTGTAAGACCAGCTCTGTCTCTGCTCTTCTGTAAAATTAGATTGAGAGAACATTGTATGGTTAGGGTTAATAACAGGTTCGATTTGGGTTGGAAAGGAAAATAAACGGTTGAGCAAACAGGGTCCTACAGTTAGCAATAATATGAAGATTATTAATGGACCGGCCAGGGCAGATAAAAGCGTAATTAACCAGGTGGACTGTGTGAACCAAGACTCAAACCACCCTTTTTGGGCCTCTGTCCCTCTTTGATGCTCTTCAAGTCGTTTTCTTGATTTACTCATAGATTCTTTTACAACTCCAGTATTGCCAGCATAAACACAACATTCTTTTCTCAATGCAAGCACAAAGGTTCCCTTCTCTCATGAAGAGGAGGTTCAACACTCGCCTGTTCTGTAAAACAACTTCAGAGAGAGAGAGAGGTTAAAGATTCCTGTAAAACTGTGATGGAGGTTTTTAATGTCTTTAAGCTTTGGTCTATTTCTGCTTCTAATTGTGTCTTTGTTGTGTCCCATGAACTAGGGCAGTTGTTCTTGTGCCCACCCATTCAGCAACTTTATTCCTAATAGAATGGCTAAAGTGAGGGATACAGCTTCCCGGTAGAACCGGGTTGTATGCCCCCCTATTTGATCTTTAAATGAACCTGCTTCATGATAGAGCACTCTGGAAAATATCTGCATCATTACATAATTAATCACATCTGTTGACCATTTTATGAAAACATAAATAATTTTTAAGTGTATAGAATAATACTGTTGTAGGGATGGACAAGGTGAGGCAACTAAGATAGCACCAAAGACAGGAAAACAGTCTTATTTGGTTGCATCTGGATTTAGAGGGCATTGCTTCTGTTTTAATCAATTAAGCCCCTGAACCCGAAGTTTCGGTAGTTTTAGAATTTGTACCCAACATGTAAGGGAAGGGGCTCAGAAGTCCACAGTCTGCAGAAGTTCACAAAAAGCAGTTTTTGTTTTTGTTTTTTTTTTCCTCTGTTCTGTGTAAGTTAACTTTTCAAGGACACCTTGGAACGGGACAGCTTTTTTGTCTCTTTATTTTCTCCCTGCCAGCTGTCACCATGGAGCCCAGTTGGTAAGTTTTTTATCTTACAAATGTAGCCATCTCTGTGAAGAACCAGCTCAAGGCCTGAGGCATCGTTCACATATTTTGTGAAAAACTAGTAAGTCGGTGTCTAGCTTAGGAGTGGTGATTTTTCCAACCAGTGGTCAAGTAGAACGTGGCAACATGAAAAGTAGAAGTTTATCTCCATTGAACTCTTTCAGAAGGACTCTTTTTCTGAAAGACCTAAAGTAAGCCTTGGTGAAGACTTGTGGAGAAGGTCATTTAAGACATTTCTGTGGACCTGGTACCGAGGGGGAAGACGGGGAAGGCGAGGCTGAGAGAAGTTCCGTGGATCTGAGAATGAGGAAGGAGAGATGTAAAAGAATAATGGGAAAGGGGTTTGGGATTTTCCTAGCAACAAAAACTTGAGCAGTAGTACAGGTAGAGCAGAGCGGAAGACGGGAGTGAGTACCCCACAAAGTCTGTGAGGGACTTTAAATTCTTAGTAACCTGTTTTCAGTGATGACAAAGCAACTTTAAAGGCCATTTTCATTACATCTAGGATAGGGGTCTGAGGGCCCTTCTCAGCTGGTTTGAGCTTTGGGTCATCTTGTTAGAGGACCTAGTGGGATCCAGTGCAGGCACTGACAGGAGAAGAGAGGAGTGAGTGGGTGGAAGGGTACCTCAGTATCTGCTACCTCAGCAAGGGGGCAATGGTCTGAGAACTGGTGGAGGTTTGGGTTTTTGATCTAGTAATTGGAGGGGAGAAATCAGGTTGCTGAGGTGGGAGTGACAGCAGAGAGTCCAGAGCAGAAGGCTGAGAGTGAGGAACTATGGGAGAAGCATAGTACAGGATGTGAGTGAAGGAGGGAATAGGACTCCACATAGAGGAATTTCCCCTTTTTGAGCACTTGCTGAAGTTAAAAATGTCACACAGAATTTGAGAATTAGAGACCCCTCTGGGGGACATAGTTTTTGGTTGTCTAACATGGCCAATGCTGTCTACTGAATTTGATGAGGATTTTGGGTTCCACCAGGCAGCCCCTGTATGCTCACATCCCCATGACTTTAAGAAGTAGTCGGCTTTTCCCCCACACAGCCATGACTGTTTGTGGCTTTGATAGTCCCCCGGGCAAATATAGTAATGTAGGCTAGCCAACCTGAATCTGGCTCATGTATCCCTGCATCCATAATGTTTGTTTCCATTTTTTATGGTACAGAAGGGATTTAATGAAATTTTAGTGGGATCCTCTTCATCGTGGATATCCCAATAGGAAAGACCTATAGCCAGCTGAAAAATGTCTGGGTGGAGAGATGGCCACCAGGTCCCTAAGGGGGCTGTATGCGAGATTGACCATACATCTTGTCTAGTAGGATTTGTGATCAGCCATCGCTGCTGAACGGGCTGATGAGGGTTAGAACTACTGGTGGCCAAGGGGAGAGTCTATAGCCTTATCCACATGGCGAATACGCAATTTGAAATGGTTACCACTCTTTTCCAGTTTCCAGCCAGAGTCTGGACACGGCGAAGGTTTGAGATGAGAGGCATGGATCCAGGAAGTGATTCCCCTACTTTTACCGCTGTAGGTGTTTTAAGTAGCACCTGGTATGTTCCTTTCCATCAAGGTTCCAGGAATGACACTTGATGTCGTCTTATGTAGATGAAGTCTCTTACTTGATATTGATGTGGAGTCACCTCGTCCCCAGGTTGGTAGGCAGTGGCCAGCTGTTTCCACCGGTATCGCTGAGTTCTTTCAATGGCTTTAAGTCTATCAAGCAAGGAGGTGTGTAAGGGATCTTTAGGCCTTAGAGTTAGGGTTAGGTCCCTTACTGGAGGAGGGGCACCATAGAGAATTTCATAGGGGGTGAGGTTAAACAAAGAAACAGAGGTAGCATTTCTCGCATGAAACAGTGCATAAGGCAGGAGCATAGTCCAATCTTTTATGCTGGTCTCTAAGCTTTATTTTATTAAGGTCTCTTTAATGGTTCTATTTATTTTTTCAACCTGTCCTGAGCTCTGGGATATATAAGCATAATGTAACTTCTAACTAATCCACAGGATCCTGGTTAACACCTGAGTTACCTGGGTCCATTATCAGACCCTATTACCTTAGGCAGACCATATCTTGGAAAAATATCTTTCAGGATCTTCTTGAAAACCATTTGGGCCGTTTTTTTTTTTTTTTTTTTTTTGTTGTTGTTGTTGTTATTTGTGTGTGTGTGTGTGTGTGTGTGTGTGTGTGTGTGTGTGTGTGTGTGGAAGGCTTTAATCCATCCTGAAAATGCATCTACAAAGACTAGGAGGTATTTAAGTCCATACCTTGTTGGCTTAATTTCAGTAAAGTCTACTTCCCAGAATTGTCCCGGTCTGATTCCTCGTAGGTGCTTTCGTCTAGGAAACTTGGAAGGGTAAGCATTAACCAATTGATGGACCCGACAGGATTTTGTTACCCGTTCAGTTATTTCCTTTTGCTGTGAGTCGGTTAGTGGAAAACTCTGTTCTTGATCCTTCAGAAATGCCGGCAATGTCTTTGAACCAAGGTGAGTGAGTTGATGTATATTTTTAACGTAGTGTAGGGCCTTCTGTAATTGCAGGCTGAGCTCGATGAAGTTGAGGCGTTCAGTGTCAGTATCCTTAAATGTTATCAAAAGCTTGCTGGTGCTCAGGGGTCCATTGGAATTGGGCATCTCCCTTTAACACTGGGTATAAAGGAGCAGCTAAGGATGCAAACCCAGGTATCCATAACCTGCAAAAGCCAGCAGTCCCAAGAATCTCTCTGAGTTTTCTCCTGTTTGATGCCGGTGGTATCTGCACAACGGTTTGTTTTCTGGGCTCAGTGAGTCATCGTTTACTGCCCCTAAGGGAATATCCCAGGAAGATTACTTTATGCTAGCAAATTTGGGCCTTTTTGGCAGAAGCTCTATACCTGAGTTAAGCAAGCTCGCATAATAGTGCTTGGGTCCCAGACTCACAGTTTTCCTTGGTGTTGGCTGCCAGTCATCCACGTATTGAATCAGGTTGACTTCGGGGTGTGTAGTTCTGAAGTTGTTGAGATCTCTGTGGAGGGCTTCATCAAAGTGAGTAGGGGAGTTTTGAACCCCTGTGGGAGTCTAGTCCAAATTAGTTGACCAGACGTTCCAGTTTCTGGGACTACCCACTTGAAAGCAAACAGCAACTGACTATCTTTATGCAGAGGCAAGCAAAAGAAAGCATCTTTTAAGTCCAGAACAGTATACCATTTCTGCTCAAGTTTCAGAGTACTAAGTAGAATGTACGGATTAGGTACCGTGGGGTGAATGTCCTTCACTCTGTGGTTAATCTCTCTTAGGTCTTGAACGGGTGATAGTCCCCAGTTCCTGGCTTCTTTTACTGGTAGCACAGGATTGTTCCAGGCCAATTAACAGGGCCTTAGGACCCCTATGGCCAGATATTTCTGAATATGGGGCCTTATCTCATCTTTAGCTTTTTTTGCTTAGAGGATATTTTTTGACATTGATTAGGGAAGCTAAGGTTTTTAACTCCACTGTTATTGGAGGTTGTTTAAAGGCCAGGCCTAACCCAGCAGTCTTTGCCCACGCATCAGGGTAATCTGTTATCCATTTCTGGGGTAGTTTACCTGTTTGATCAGTCTTGGGGGCTGTGAAGAGTGGATGTTCATCTTCTACTAATATAGTTAAAGCTGTGACTATAGGAGTTTTTACTGAAGGATTTAGAAATTTAATTTGGGACCCTTCAGGGTTAAAAGTTATTTTGGCCCGGAGCTTGCTGAGCAGATTTCTGCCCATCAATGGGTCCGGGCATCCTGGGATTACTAGGAAGGAGTGATGGATTTCTCCTTTCCCCAGCTCCATGTTCCTCTTATTTGTCTAAGTCCGATATTTTCTTCCATTAGCCCTTTGAACTACAGACCTTTTATTTGATAGAGGGCCCAATGGGGCCTTGAGGGCTGAGTATACTGCTCCTGTATTCACTTCAAAGTTTACTTGGGTCCCCTCCACTTCAAAAGTCACCCTGAGCTAGGGGAAGGGATCTGAGCCCCGACCTTTTTATTCATCCTCCAGACTCAGAATGGCTGCCTGGCATGGCTGTCTCTTTCTAAGGCACTCTTTGGCCCAGTGTCCTTTTTCTTTACAGTAGGCACATTGATCTGAGGCCAGGGGTGGCCTCTGGCGTGGGCCCAGGTATCCCTTCCTGTCACCCTGTTTCTTAATTTCTGGCCTATTTGCTGTTGTAACCAGGACCTTAGTCAATGCCTTAGTCTGTCTTTTGCTTCTCTAATCCTCCATTTGCTCCCTTTCTTTCTCCCTGTTGCTCTCTTATAGTATACTTTCTTGGCTTCTCTGACTAAATCTCTCTTTTAACTTTTTTTTAATAACCATGGCAGCTTTCCCAATTAAGGCCATCGTGAGAGATGCCTTTTGATCCTCTGCCTGAGGATCGAAAGGAGTATATCTCATATATGCCTCCATAATTCTCTCTAGAAACATAGAGGGAGATTCATCAGGCCTTTGAATCATCACTCTTACCTTGGCCAAATTAGTTGCTCACCTAGCGGCTGCTTGGAGACCTGCTATTAGAGCCTGGCAATAAGTGGAAAGATGCTCCCTACCTTCACAGGTGTTGGCGTCCAAGTTGGGTCGGTTCAAGGGGAAGCCGGCTTTGAGTATGTTGGAAAGTTGTGTCGATCACCCATCTGGTACGAGGATATTTTCTTCTAGCTTCCAGGAGGTTTTTCTCTCATTCCTTTGTCATGAAGAGAGTCTCTAGGAGTTGCTGGCAGTCATTCCAAGTAGGCAGGTGTGAAAACGCCGGCGAGTTTTTTGAGTTCTTTTAGCCGGGCCAGCTTTCTCCTGGGAAGGAGGGGCTGTGTCTTCCATGGGAGAGTCATCAGGATGGCAGTGGGGCAGCCTAGATTCCTCGAATGATGGAGAGGCTGAGTCAGCAGCAGGGGAATCACTTAAAGGGTTTTGGGTGTTGGGGGACAAGGGCAGAAGATAAGGATGGGGAGGAGAGTCCAGTAGAGACTTGAGACACAGGGAGAACAGAGGGTGGAGGAAAAAGAGCAGAGAGTTTTAGAGATAGAATCATGGGGGAAGGAGTAGGAGTGGGGGCAGGGACAAGGAAAGGCTTCACCCATGGAGGAGGAGATTTGCAGAGGTCTTGTCAAGTTAAGATATATGACTGTTGATCTGGATGGCTTTGTGGCCCCGGCTGAAAGACAATATCTCTGACTTTTCGAATTAGTGCGAAGTAGAAAGATCCTTCTGGGGGCCCTCTGACTCCAAAGGCGGGTCATTCTGAGGCACAGAATCTGCCAGGTTTAGCATTTTACTGAAAAAGAAAGATTCTGAGCCCTTAAGCAGACTTTGGTCCAGTGATCAAGGGTCAGGGACAGAGGCATTGAAGTGCTCTGTCCCACAATGAAAGATACACAGACATTGAAAGCAACGACACATGACACAGACAAGACAAGACAATAAAGACAGGCAATGGACGTCCAATACTGAGACCAAAACTGAGTAGCCGGCAAAACCCGATGGGCTGGCAATACCGAATCCAAAACAAAATACCACTGAGTCGAGGAGACTATTGTTCCTCGATTTCCTGACTCCATTCCCCTGTGGCTCTGTGACATGTCTGTCAGCTACACTTGGAGAGAGCACAGTCTCTTCAACGATAGCCATTTTTCCAAACCCTAACCTGAAACCTGAAACCAGAAAGAGGGGCCTTATTTACCCCCAGAGGAGCCCGTTGGGTGTCTTTCATCTGCGGTGGCCGGATCTCGCTGGGGCCACCAAATCTAAAGGTCGGGCGAGGGTCGGTGAAAGAGACCAAGAGACTGTTTCATGCAACAGCAAAGGGTTTATTGCGGGTCCGGCATGTAAGGGCTTAGAGCTCACTTGAATAGAGCAGAGAGCCCTGAGAACAGCTTAAGAAGTGCTTATATATTTTCCTTGGAGAGGGCAGGGAGGAAAGTTTATTGATGGGCAAGGGCGAGTGGGTGGTTTCGTGCAACTGTGTGATGGAGTACATTCTGCAGTTTGGCAGTTGGGGACAGCACATTCTGGGAACATGCATAGCAAATAGTTCTCAAGATTTCAACAGTATTTTATTAAGCATACAGAAAAACAGGAAGTGTCAAGTACCTATTTTATTAACCTTTCAAAATAAGTATGAAAACAGAAATCTAGGTAAGATTTGAAGCCCAGAAGTTCATTGGGCCCTTGATTGGTATACTTAGCGTTGAATAATATTCTGCAGAAATGTCCCAGAAATATCAATATACAATGGCATAGGACTTTGTACCTTCTCTGAGGTCAGTTCCAAAACACAGTCTTTAAGGGGAATCACACCAGAGTTCAAGCCAAGGTGGACCCAGTTATCTCTTCCAACCACCAAACAAATGAACACAATTAAAACCAAAACACTCCCACATGGCACTCACCTTCTTCTGGCTGGAGGTTTCCATGAGAGGGGCAGCCCAAGACAGTTTCCAAAATAACCTCACTTGCCCCTCTTTTGCCTAAAGCCATGGTTGCCTGAACATCCTTCCTTTGAACCAGGAGTGATAAAATAGACCTGCCATTAATACTGCTCTGCTTCTCAAATTTGAGGCCTAATTACTGTGGGGTTTAGATTCTTTAAGTTAATTGGCGTCATGAGAAAAACCAACCACGTATCGGCTAGCCTCTGTAGGGCTTTGAAAAACTCATTTGACCCAAAGGATCCCTATTCTCATTTGATGGAGGTAAGGAACCTTACAGAGGAAGGCGAGAAACTTCATCCACAATGACTGCTCTTTTGGCCATTTTGTTTTGGGATGCACCCATGGGATCTTTCTTTAAATCCATCAGGTGGTGAGAATCTAAGCCACCGCCTCACAGAGGGCCAAGAGGCTGATTCAGACACATCACTTTCCAAAGCAATTAAGCAAAGAGCCACAAGGGATGCCCTTTTATTTCAGTTTGAAAACTGCTTTCTTCAGGCTTCAAAGAGGGGGGGGGGCAGAGGCAAAGACCTTAATGACATTCAGGGCAACAGAACAATATGTAACAAAAGGCCCAAAGCTGGGTTTCTCCACTGAGACTTTCTTGGTCACATTTATATCTGAGTTTTCTGAAATGCTCCCATTTCCTTCAGCTATCCAGTACATGGACATGTCACAGAGCTTTGAGGTGGTACATATCTTGGACAAAATTCCATGAGCCTATTCTGGAGAGTGGCGAGAATTCAGGAAGAAAACAGTAACTTAGGAAGATAGTAGGTGTTGTCCATCCATAAGTCATGCATCAGTCCATTCATAAATTGGGCAAGATGAATTCTGGGAAGCTTTCTCCTAGACAGGACATATTCATTGATGCATTCTCTTTTCTAATGTCTACAACCACGGACACAGTGGGATACACAGACTTAGAAACACTCGCCTTGTCAAACGACTTACTAGAATCAGTCCACTCCAAACTAAAAAACTGCCTTTCCTACCTATTCTCAGAACATGAGAAAAAACCACAAACCCACACCCACACCCACAAAGGCACTTCCTTTCCCCATGTAGGTCTGGGAATATCCAGAATGTCCTCTGACTGTTGGGCCATACTATGTTTCCCTGAAATAGCCTGTCCTGTGTCAGATTTGGTCTCATTGTCCAATTCTGTGAAGTTGTCAGGAGCCAGCGGTGAGCCACTACCTGCTTTCTTAGGATAGGCCCCTCTTCATAGCTTTTGGGACATTTTTCCATCCTCACATCAGTAGGTACCAAGACTGACTTTGTTCGTGGTAAATCCAAACAAGTTAGACCACTGGCACTGGGACTGGGACTGGCTCTTGGTGCCTGGCTTCCTGGATCCCAGTTAAGAGAGTTCGATCACCCAAAAAATGAGGTGAGGATACTTCCTTCAGGAACTGAATGAGGTCACTGCCTTTGCAACCACTTGGTGCTAACAGTTGCTTCCAAGGGTCCCATGAGATGGAGGCTGCCCCTAATTCCTGAGACACTTTCACAAGTTAGAAGGGTATACCAACCATAGGCACCCGGGAACAGCTCTCCACACAGGCCTTGTTTGATCCATCTTCTCTACGTTAAGTAGAGAGAGGCTGATTCAGACACAACCCTTCATACTTACCAGGTTGTTTGCATGGAAGCTGACTTTTGCTCTCTCAGGTCCTTCATAGCTGCCTACATCTTCTCCAGGTATCATTTCTGCATTGACCTTTGTGGTTCTCAGCAGGTGGAAGTTCCTCTACATTCCTATATTTTAAGACCAACTCTGTCCTTGCTCTACTGTAAAGTTAGATTGAGGGAACAGTGTATGGTTGGGGTTAATAATATGTTCGATTTGGGTTAGGAATCATTCTGCAGGATGATTCGTGGTTTTGGCAACCTGCAATATTTATAAGAATATAGAGGTGAAATATAAGTATGAAAACATAAATCTAGGTAAAATTTGAAGCTCAGAAGGGCATTGGGGCCTTGATTGGGGTACTTAGCTTTGAATTACGTTTCACACCGATGTCTCAGATAAATTAGTAATCATGGGCATAGGACCTTGTACCTTGGATGATCGATTGTAGAAGAGAACATTCACTCAAACATGGATAGTCGGTAGGATTAGGAAGATAGTCGGTATGTTTAGGAAGAAGAGTGAGTATAGGATTTGGACCAAAAGTTCTTTAGCAAAAGGTTTTCGGTTAGAGAGTGAATGTAAATGTCAGCACATGTAAAGAGTCAGTAACAATGATGAACTGGGGAAAATATGTAGGTAAGCGGATAGCTATAGAGATATTAGGAAATCAGCCAAAGTATAATATGAGTGATAGGATTAGAGATTTTCAACAGGGTTGGGTTTGAATATATTATTACAGGAAGAAGCAAATATGTAGTCACCAATAGGCTTGACATTTGAGAGCATTAGTCAAACTGAACATGGATGTTTTTCGTAATCCATGCTCAATTTCCATTTAGGTTTTGGTAAAATCATAAGTGTGAACTTTGCATTTTATGTCCAGAATTTTACTGTGGTAAAATATATATGTAGATCAGGTGACATGAGTATTTCTTCAACCATTAATTGGAGCAATATTTTGAAGACATATAAATTAGTATTGGAGGTACAATTAGGTGTTCTCTGTGTCTATGAATATAGAGATAATGCATGAATAGACCATACTGTGAATGAATAATATTACTGGTTCCAACATTGAATAATGGATTGAATTGATATCTGAAAATATACAGGATATCTTATATTGATATTCATACATTCATTCCAACCAGTTATACATCTAACGGTAATATTAGGGTTATGGTTTATCATAAAGAGTGTGTGAGTTTTGCATCAAAAGTGATTTTGGAAATCGAAAATAATGTATTTGGAATGAAGTCTCATGAAAAGACCAGTCAAGAATACTGGAGGAATACATGTGTTCTGAAGAAGAAAGTGATTGAAAGTGAAACAAATGCTTATAAATTTGTGAACATGTGGATTAAATATATATCCTATAATGTGTATAACTAAATAAATAGTAATGTACCAGTGGTGAATAAAAATAAACCTAAAATACACATCATGTCCCATAGGAATCAACTTGCATTGATGTTAACCTGGGTCAGATACTGTAGAAATATTACGATTTGGATGTATCTTTCACTGAAGTTCGTTTTCAGTACTAGGAAACAAATATGTATTTCTGGAGGATGAATATTTATGAGAATAACCTTGTGAAAATTTGATTATACATACAAACATAAATATGAATTTATTTAGGGAGTGTATAATAAGACACATATATTTCGTATTTGAAAAATCTGGAATATATATATATATATATATATATATATATATATATATATATATATATACACACACAGACATTAAAATACACACAGAGAAATTAAAAAGTAGCAATATATGAGCCAAACCAAATTCACCATGAAATATATATCATCCACAGATCCAAAAATATTCATTTCACTGAACATGGATTTATGTATTATGTTGTTCATCTAGGATACTCACGCATAGGTTGAATTTTCAGTTCCAAAAGTGTTTAACAGGAGTGATCTCTTCTCACAATTTGTATCTGCCAAGTCAAGCACCTCACAAGAATGTACGTGTGGTACCAGGTAGGATTCTATGTGTGATCCCTGGAGAAGATGTAGGCAGCTATGAAGGACCTGAGAGAGCAAATGTCATCTTCCATGGAAAGCAACCTGATCAGGATGAAGGGTTGTGTCTGAATCAGCCTCTCTCTTCGTAATGTAGAGAAGATGGACCAAACCAGGCCTGTGTAAAGAGCTGTTCCCAGGTGCCCATGTTTGATATACCATTCTAACTTGGGAAAGTGTCACAGGAAATAGGGGCAGCCTCCATCTCATGGAACCCTTGGAAGCAATTGTTAGGAAAAAGTGGTTGCCAAGGCAGTGACCTCATTTAGTTCAGGAAGGAAGTGACCTCACCTCACATCCTTGGTGATGGAACTCTCTGAACTTGGCATCTTTGAAGCCAGGCACCCAGAGCCAGTCTCAGTCCCAGTCCCAGTAGTCTCACTTGTTTGGATTTACCAAGGACAGAGTCAGTCTTTCTTGCTACCTACTGATGTGAAGATGGCCAAATCCCAGGAAAGCTCTTAAGAGGAGCCTTTCCTGAGAAAGCAGGTAGTGTCTCACCGCTTGCTTCTGACAACTCCACAGAGTTGGCCAAAGAGACCAAATCTGAGATAGGACAGGCCATTTCCAGTGAACATAGTATGGCCCACCAGTCAGAGGACACTCTTGAGAGTCACAGACCTACTTGGGGGAAGGAGGTGCTTTTATGGGTGTTTGTGTGGTTTTGTGGTTTTGTCTCAAGTTCTGAGAATAGGTAGGAAAGGCAGTTTCTTTGGATTGGTGTTGACTGTTTCTAGTAAGTCGTTTGACAAGGCGAGTGCTTCTATATCTGTGTATCCCACTCTGTCACTGATTGTAGACATTATAAAAATGAATGCATCAATGGATACGTCCTGTCTATTAGAAAGCTTTCCAGCATTCATCCTGCCCAATTTATAAATGGACTGCTGTTTGCCTTATCAATGGGCAACACCTGCTATCTTCCTAAGTTCCTGTTTTCTTCCTGACTTCTGGCCACTCTCCAAAATAGGCTCATGGTTTTTTGTCAAAGATATGTACCACCTCCAAGCTCTGTGACATGGCCATGTACTGGACAGCTGAAGGGAATGGGAGCATCTCAGAAAACTAAGATATCAGTGTGACCAGTAAAGTCTCAGTGGAAAAACCCTGCTTTGGGCCTTTTTCTTACCTATTGTTCTGTTGCCCTGAATGTGAGGAAGTTCTTTGCCTCAGGCCACACCATTGTGAAGCCTGAAGAAAACAGTTTTCAAATGGAAATGAGTGGACATCACCTCTGGCTCCCTGCTTAATTGCTTTGGAAAGGGATGTGTCTGAATCAGCATTTTGGCCCTGTGTGAGGCTGTGGCTTAGATTCTCAGCACCCTATGGATCTAAAGACAGATCCCTTGTGTGAATCAAAAACAAAAATGACCAAAAGAGAACTCATTGTGGATGAAGTCTAACCAACTCAACTAACCAACTCACAGTGAAAGTAAATAACTTTTGAAGTGGAGGAGACCCCAGTAAACTTTGAAGTGGATACAGGGGCAATAGATTCAGCCCTTAAGGCCACATTGGGCCCTCTATCAAATAAAAGGTCTCTAGTTCAATGGGCTAAGGGCAGTAAATATTGAGCTGTGACAACTAAGAGGATTATGCACCTGAGGAAAGGAAAAATCCATCACTCTTTCCTAGTAATCCCAGAATGCCCAGCCCCATTGATGTGTAGAGATCTGCTCACCAAGCTCTGGGCCAAAATAACATTTAACCCTGAAGGCCCCCAAGTGGAATTTCTAAATCCTTCAGTAAATACTCCTATAGTCACGGCTCTAACAATGTCAGTAGAAAATGTTCATTAACTCACTCTCCTTGGTTCAAAGAAACTGCAGGCATTCCTGAAGAATCAAGAACAGAGTTTTTGACTAACCGACTCACAGCAAAAGGAAATATCTGAATGGGTAACAAAAGCCTGTCGGGTCCATCAATGGGTTAATGCTTACCCTTTCAAGCTTATTGTAGGAAAGCACCTTTGAGGCACCAGACCAGGACAATTCTCGGAAGTGGACTTTACTGAAATTAGGCAGCAAGTTATGGACTTAAATATCTCCTCGTCTTTGTAGATACATTTTCAGGATGGATTGAAGCCTTTCCAACAAAAAAAAAGGAAAGAAAAAAAAAAACATGGCGCAAATGGTGGTCAAGATGATTCTGAAAGATATTTTTCCAAGATATGGCCTGCCTACAGTAATAGGGTCTGATAATGGACCGGCGTTCATGGGCAAGATAGGTCATGGGTTAACCATTACCCTGGTGATTAATTGGTAGTTACATTATGCTTATAGACCTCAGAGCTCAGTACAGGTAGAAAAAATAAATAGAACCATTAAAGAGACCATAACTAAGTTAAGCTTAGAGACCTGCATAAAAGATTGGACTATGCTCCTGCCTTATGCACTGTTTCATGCAAGAAATACTCCCTCTGTTTCTTTGTGTAACCACTCCCCCTGTGAAATTCTCTGTGGTGCCCCTCCTCCAGTAAGGAACCTAACCCCAACTCTAAGACCTAACGATCCCTTACACACCCCCTTGCTTGACAGACTTAAAGCTCTTGAAAGAACTCAGTGATACCTGTTAAAACAGCTGGCCATGGCCTACCAACCTGGGGACGAGGGGACTCCACATTGATATCAAGTAAGAGACTTCATCTACATAAGACGACATCAGGTGTCATCCCTGGAATCCCACTGGAAAGGATCATACCAGGTGCTACTTATAACACCTACAGTGGTAAAGGTAGACGGAATCACTTGCTGAATCCATGCCTCTCATCTCAAGCCTGCGCCCTGTCCAGACTCTTGCTGGATACTGGAAATGACTGGTAACCCTTTCAAATTGCATATTCGGTGTGTGGATAAGGCTATAGACTCTCCCCTTGGCCACCAGTAGTCCTAACCCTCATCAGCCCATTCAGCAGTGATGGCTGATAACAAATCCTCTTTGACAAGAAGAATGGTCTATCGCACATACAGCCCCCTTAGGGACCTGGTGGCCATCTCAACACCCAGACATTTGTCAGCTGGCTATAGGTTTTTCCTATTGGGATATCCCTGATAATGTGGATCCCACTAAAATTCCATTAAATCCCTTCCGTATCATAGATAATGGAAACAAACATTATGGATGTAGGGACACGCGAGCCAAATGCATGTTGGCTAGCCTAGATTACTATGTCTGCCCAGCATACTATCAAAGCCACAAACAGCCTCGCCTGTGTGGGGGAAAGCTGACTTCTTCTGTAAGTCATGGGGATGTTAGCATACAGGGACTGCCTGGTGGATTCCAAACTCCTCATCAAATTCAGTACACAGCATTGGCCATATTACCAATTAGACAACGGAAACCCCCTTGCTGAGGTAGCAGGTACGGAGGTACCCCTCCACCAAGACACTCCTCTCTTCTCCTGTCAGTGCCCGCAACGGGTTCCACCAGGTCCTCTGAGCAGCTAACCCAAAGCTCAAACCAGCTGAGGAGAACCCTCAGACCCCTATCCAAGATGTAATGAAAATGGCCTTTAAAGTTGCTTTGTCATCACTGAAAACAGGTGACTAAGTATTTAAAGTCCCTCACAGGCTTTCTGGGATACTCACTCCCGTCTTCCCCTCTGCTCTACCGGTTATACTGCTCAAGTTTTTGTTGCTAGGAAAATCCCAAACCCCTTTCCCATTATTCTTTTATATCTCTCCTTTCTCTCACAGGCTTTTTGGGATACTCATTCCCGTCGTCCCCTCTGTTCTACCTGTTCTTGTGCTTAAGTTTTTGTTGCTAGGAAAATCTCAAACCCCTTTCCCAATATTCTTTTACATCTCTCCTTCCTCATTCTCAGATCCACGGAGCTGCTCTCAGCCTTGCCTTCCACGTCTTTATCTCTGTACCAGGCCCACAGAAAAGTCTTAAATGACCTTCTCCAGAAGTCTTCACCATGGCTGACTTTAGGATTTTCAGCAAAAGAGTCCCTATAAAAGAGTTCACTGTAGATAAACTTCCTCTTTTCGTGTTGCCCTGGTCTACTTGGCAACTGGCTAAAAAATCAGCACTACTAAGCTAGACACACCCTTACTAGTTTTTCACAAAATATGTGAACAAGGCCTCTGACCTTGAGTTGGACTTCACAGAGATGGCTACAATTCTAAGATAAAGAAGTTACCAACTAGGCTCCATGGTAACAACTGTCAGGGAGAAAAAAAAAAAGCTCTCCCCCTTTCAGGTGTCCTTGAAAATTTAACTTGCCCAGAACAGAGGAAAAAATAACAGAAACAAAAACTGATTTTTGTGAACTTCTGCAGACTGTGAACTTCTGAGCCCCTTCCCTTACATGTTGGGTAGAAATTCTGAAACTACCTAAACTTGAGGTTCAGGGGATTAATTGATTACAACAGAAGCAATGCGCTCTAAATCTGTTTACAAACAAATAGGACTGTTTCTTTGTCTTTGGTGCTATCTTAGGTGCCTTGCCTTGTCCGTCCCTACAACAGAAAGATTCTATATACTTAAACATTGTTTATGTTTTCATGAAATGGTCAACAGATGTGATTAATTATGTAATGGTGCAGATGTTTCCCAGAGTGCTCAATGATGATGCAGGTCCATTTAAGGATTTAATAGGATCAAATAGGAGGGCATACAACCCAGTTCCACTGGGAACCTGTATCTGTCCCTTTAGCCATCCTATTAGGAAGAGGAGTTGCTGCAGGAGTGGGCAAAGGAACCACTGGCCTAGTCCATGGGATGCAACAAATGCTCCAATTAGAAGCAGCAATACACCAAAACTTAAAGACAATAAAACCTCCATCACAGCTTTATAGGAATCTTTAACCTCTCTCTCTGAAGTTGTTTAAAGAACAGGCGAGGGTTAAAACATCCTCTACATGAGAGAAGGGGGACTATGTGCTGCATTGAGGGAAGAATGTTGTTTTTATGCTGACCATACTGGAGTTGTAAAAGAATCTATGAGTAAATTACGAAAACGCCTTGAAGAGCGTCAACGAGAGACAGAGGCCAAAAAAGTGTGTTTTGAGTCTTGGTTCACACAGTCCCTCTTGTTAACAATGCTTTCATCAGCCCTGGCCAGTCCATTAATAATCCTCATATTATTGCGAACTGTGGGACCCTGTTGGCTCAACCATGTAGTTTCCTTTCTCCAAGCTCAAATTGGACAAGTTAAACTTATGGTAATCAGACAACAATATACCCCACTAGCAGAAGAATAAGTGGGGAATGAAAGGTTAATAGAATAGGTACTTGTCACTTCCTGTTTTACTGTATGCTTAACAAAACACTGTTGAAATCTTGAGAACTGTCCGCAACTGCCAAACTGCAGAATGTACTCAGGCACCCGGTTGAAAAGCAAACCGCCCACTTGCACTGACCCATCAATAAACTTCCATCGCTGCCTTCTCCTAGGAAAGTACATAAGCTCTGCTTAAGCTGTTCTCAGGGCTCTCTGCTCTATTGAAGTGAGCTCTGCGCCCCAGCATGCTGGACCCAAAATAAAACCTTTGTTGTTGTATGAGACAGTCTCTTGGTGGTCTCTTCCTCCTATGCTGACCTGATCATTACAATATTTCACCGCTATATTCTTATAAATATTGCAGGTTACCATTACCATTATTCATCCAGCAGAATGATTCCTAACAAAAATCAAACAAGTTATTAATCCTAACCATATCATCTTCCCTCAATCTAACTTTACAGAAGAGCAGGCACAGACTTGGTCTTACAATACAGGAATGTAGGGGATCTTTCACCTGCTGAGAACCTCAAAGGTCCATGCAGATATGATCCCTGGAGAATATGTAGGCAGCTATGAAGGACCTGAGAGAGCAAAAGTCATCTTCCATGGCAAACAACCTGGTCAGGATAAAGGGATGTGTCTGAATCAGCCTCTCTCTTCTTAATGTAGAGAAGATGGAACGAACCAGGCCTGTGTCAAGAGTTGTTCCCGGGTGCCTATGGTTGATATACCATTCTAACTTGTGAAACTGTAACAGGTAGTAGGGGCAGCCTGAATCTCATGGGACCCTTGGAAGCAACTGTTAGGACAAAGTGGTTGCCCAGGCAGTGACCTCATTCATTTCCTGAAGGAAGTGACCTCACCTCACTTCCTTGTTGATGGAACTCTTGAACTTGGGATCCAGGAAGGCAGGCACCCAGAGCCATTCCCAGTCTCAGTCCCAGTGTTCTCACTTGTTTGTATTTACCAAAGACAGAATCAGTCTTTTTTGGTACCTACTGATGTGAGCATGGCAAAATGCCAAGAGAGTTCTTAAGAGGGGTCTTTCCTGGGAAACAAGGTAGTTGCTCACTGCTGGCTCCTGACAACTTCACAGAGTTGGCTAAGGAGAACAGATCTGAGACAGGGCATGCCATTTTGATGGAACATACTATGGCCCACAAGTCAGAGGACACTCCAGATAGTCTCAGAATTACTAGGGGTAAGGAGGTGCCTTTGTGGGTGTGGGTGTAGTTTTGTGATTTTCCCTTGTTCTGAGAATAGGTAGGAAAGGCGGTTTGTTTGGATTTAGTGAACCTTTTCTAGTAAGTCCTTTGACAAGGCGAGTGTTTCTATGTCTGTATATCCCACTGTGTCCGTGGTTGTAGACATTAGAAAAGAGAATTCATCAATGGATGTGTCCTGTCTAGTAGAAAGCTTCCCAGCATTCATCCTGCCCAAATTATGAATGGACTGCGACATCCCTTATCGATGGGCTACACCTGCTATCTCCCTAAGTTCCAGTTTTCTTCCTGAATTCTGGCCACTCTCCAGAATAGGCTCATGGTTTTGTGTCCAAGTTATGTACCACCTCCAAGCTCTGTGAAATGGCCATGTACTGGATAGCTGAAGAAAATGGCAAGCATCTCAGAAACCTCAGAAATCACTTGGACCAGGAAAGTCTCATTGGAGAAACCCTGATTTGTGCCTTCTGCTCACCTATTTTTTTGTTGCCCTGAATGTCAGGAAGTCTTTGCCTCAAGCCACCCCTTTGTTAAGCCTGAAGAAAAGAGTTTTCAAATGGAATTGAATGGGCATCACCTGTGGCTCTTTGCTTAATTGCTTTGAAAAGGATGTGTCTTATTCAGAATCTTGGCCCTGCGTGAGGCTTTGGCTTAGAGTCTCAGCACCTGATGGATCTAAAGAAAGATTCCATGTGTACATCCAAAACGAAATTGGCCATAAGAGCAGTCCTTGTGGATGAAGTCTCTCACATTCCTCTGTAAGTTTCCTGACCTCCATCAAGTGACAATAGGGATCCTTTTGGTCAAATAAGTTTCTCAATGTCCTGCAGAGGCTACCCCATCGGTGCTTGGGTTTTCTCATGACTTCAAGTGACATAAAGAATCTAAAACCCATAGTCAGTAGGCCTCAAATTGGAGAAGCAATTAGTGGCAGGCCTATTTGATCACTCCTGCTTCACAGAAAGGATGTCCAGGCCACCCTGAATTTAGGCAAATGAGGGGCAAGGGAGATTATTTTGGACACTGTCTTTGGCTGAGCCCCTCATGGAAACCTCCAGCCAGAAGTTATGGTGAGTGTCTAAATGGAAGAAGATGAGGGTCATGTCGGAGTGTTTTGATTTTAATAGTGGTCATTTGTGTGTCGGTTGGAAGAGATGACTGGGTCCACCTGGGCTTGAACTCTAGTGTGATTCCCCTTAGAGACTGAGTTCTGGAACTGACCTCAGGAAAGAATTGCCATGAATTTTGTTCGGATTTTAGGAGGCTAAGCATGAGATTCGCACTTGGAAACTGAGATCTAGGCCCAGGGTGGCTTTTCACAGAGCACTGGGAATCTCAGCCAGGATATCACATGATTTTATTCTGAAGGACTTGGCAGCCATAGTTGAGAGTCAAAACACACATGTACCTCACATCGTAGACCTCAATGCACCTTGCTTCATGTGACCTTTAGGCTACTCTTTGGGAAAACTTCCCTCGGAGAGATCTCCAGAGCTTTCAGTGAAATGAGCATCCTCAACATTTAATTGTTCCTGAATGCACTGAAACCCACATTGCCTCCAACTTCATCCTTGAAAAATGGCTTGATAAATACCATGAAATTTTTTAAAATTTTCATGAAGAGGTGGCACTGGAGAACCTTTGAATATCCTGTTGCTGATTATGAGTATACCAGTCACTGCCTTGTTTGACAGGGTTTCAAGAAAATGGTGTAGAACCGAGAAGCCAGTATGTTGGAGCCTGGTGAGTAGTGGGCCTATAGCCATGGTGGGCTGGTGTATGATGGAACATCTGTGGTGGGGCCATGTACATCAGCCATTGTCTTCCAAATGGCTTTTCGCTGACAAGGTGCAGCCAGCAGACTCTTATATGTAATGGCATCTTGTTATATGGAGAGGTTTCAGGGCAATGTTCAGAATCAGGTTGCTATGGTCAAAGGGCAAGCTATGAGGGATAGAACCTTGGTTGGTGCATTCTCCAGCAGACCCTGACCCACCACATGTGACAGAACTCCCTCCAGCACTGTGTTTCAGTTGACTTCCTTGTATTTCGAGAAGCAAATACCAAACTACCTGTGCAGCAGGAAGAAACCCCATAAAATGTGGAGGATGACCAAATGGCTTCAGAATTCTCACGGGGATACACATAGCCGCCAGTGGCCCCAGTTTACCTACAAAGATTGAATTCAACACTGCTACCTCATGTTCATTGGAAAATATTAAAGCATGTCCTCCAGGCCACATAGATGCTGACCCAGCTTTGATGGTCTCATTACAAAGGAAGCTAAAGCTCCTGACAACAACATATATTTCAAGTGCCCAAACTCAGAGGCAGTTTCTCAAGAAGTATTTAGGTCAACAAAGCTCCATGTTTGTGGAGTGTTTACCTTGTCCCTTACTTTTGGAAAGTACTCTACCACCTCCAAGGTTTTTAACTTTTGAGCATATTCTATTCCAGATATTTATTCCTAGATTTTCTAACTCTTCACCTCTAAAGATATATTACTTGGGGCGAGGATAATTTCAAGGCATTGTTCTGGATGAGAGTGGGAAAATTTTTGTGTAGCACATATTTGCACACACATTGGGTTCATTTTCCAATTTTCCATTCGAAATACTAAATCCCTGAAACTAACCAATACCCTACTAGACTCTGACTACTAATCCTCATATGATCGAGAAAAACAACCCAAACAGAATACAATTACAAGCATTTCAGAGGAGGCATGGTGTATAGTTGCACTTGCATTTTGCATTATATAAGGTAGCAGTTATTAATCTAGACAACTTTGTGTTGAAATAGTTCTCCATGTGTTTTTTTTTCAATTATTTTATTTCAGTTTATTTTATTTTATTTTTTAGTTGGTTTTTCAAACCTTACAAAGCTCTTGACATATCATATTTCATACATTAGATTCAAGTGGGTTATGAACTCCCATTTTTACCCCAAATACGGATTGTAGAATCACATAGGTTACACATCCACATTTTGCATATTGCCCTATTAGTAACTTTTGTATTCTGCTACCTTTCCTATCATCTACTATCCCCCGTCCCATCCCTTCCCATATTCTCTCTCTCCCCTATCTACTGTAATTCATTTCTCTCCTTGTTTATTTTCCCATTCCCCTCACAATCTCTTATATGTAATTTTGTGTAACAATGAGGGTCTCCCTCGATTACCATGCATTTTCCCTTTTCTCTCCCTTCCCCCCCAACTCAAGTCTCTGTTTAATGTGAATCTTTTCTTCATGCTCTTCCTCCCTGCTCTGTTCTCAGTTGCTCTCATTATATCAAATAAGGCATTTGGTATTTGTTTTTCAGTGATTGGCTAGCTTCACTAAGAATAATCTGCTCTAGTGCAATCCATTTCCCTGCAAATTCCATGATTTTGTCATTTTTTAGTGCTGAGTAATACTCCATGGTGTAAAAATGCCACATTTTTTTTATCCTTTCATCTATTGTACAGTATCTGGGTTGGTTCCTCAGTCCAGCAATTGTGAATTCTGCTGCAATGAACATCGATGTTGCAGTATCCCTGTAATACGCTCTTTTAAGGTCTTCAGGGAATAGTCTGAGAAGGGCAATAGCTGGATCATATGGTGTTTCCATTCCCAGCTCTCCCAGGATTCTCCATACTGCTTTCCAAATTGGGTGCACCAGTTTGCAGTCCCACCAGCAATGCACAAGAGTAACCTTTTCCCCACATCCTCACCAGAACTTGTTGTTGTTTGGCTTCATAATGGCTGCAAATCTTACTGGAGTGAGATGGTGTCTTAGGGTGGTTTCGATTTGCATTTCTCTGACTGCTAGAGATGGTGAGCATTTTTTCATGTACTTATTGATTGATTGTATGTCCTCCTCTGAGAAGTGTCAGTTTAGGTCCTTGACCCATTTGTTGATTGGGTTATTTGTTATCTTATTGTCTAATTTTTTGAGTTCTTTGTATACTCTGGATATTAGGTCTCTATCTGGAGTGTGAGGAGTAAAAATTTGTTCCCATGATGTAGGCTCCCTATTTACCTCTCTTATTGTTTCTCTTGATAAGAAAAAAAATTCAGTTTAAGTAAGTCCCATTTGTTGATTCTTGTTATTAACTCTTGTGCTATGGGTGTCCCATTAAGGAATTTGGAGCCCGACCCAACAATATGTAAATCGAAGCCAGTTTTTCTTCTAACAGATGCAGAGTCTCTGATTTAATATCTAGCTCCTTGATCCACTTTGAGTAAACTCTTGTGCATGGCGAGAGGAGGGGATTCAGTTTCATTTTATTGCAGATGGATTTCCAGTTTACCCAACACCATTTGTTGAAGATGCTATCCATCCTCCATTGCATGCTTTTAGCTCCTTTATCAAATATAACATAGTTGTAGCTTTGTTGATTAGTCTCTTGTGTCCTGTATTCTGTACCATTGGTCTACCCACCTCTTTTGGTACCAGTACCATGCTGTTTTTGTTACTTTTGCTCTGTAATATAGTTTGAAATCTGGTATCACTATACCGCCTGATTAACACGTCCTGCTTAGAATTGCTTTTGTATTTTTGGGTCTTTTATTTTTCCATATGAATTTCATGATTGGTTTATCTATTTCTACAAGAAATGCCGTTGGGATTTTGATTGGCATTGCATTAAAACTATAGAGAACTTATGGTAATATCGCCATTTTGATGATGATAGTTCTGCCTATCCATGAACAGAGTATATTTTTCCATCTTCTAAAATCTTCTTCTATTTCTCTCTTTAGGGTTCTGTTCTTTTCATTGTATAAGTCTTTCACGTCTTTTGTTAGGATGATTCCCAAGTATTTTTTTTTTTGAAGATATTGTGAATGGAGTGGTTGTCCTCATTTCCCTTCCAGACGATTTGTCGCTGATATATAATTCTTTACTGGTCACACGGATATCTGAGATTTGTGAGATGTTTTGAATGAACTGTTTTTCAGAAGGGTTATTTCCATTTCAGAAGATTTGTCACTGATATACAGAAATGCCTTTGATTTATGCGTGTTGATTTTATATCCTGCTACTTTGCTGAATTCATTTATTAGTTCTAGTAATTTTTTGTAGACCCTTTTGGGTTTTCTATGTATAGAATCATGTCCCCAGCAAATAGTTATAATTTAAGTTCTTCTTTTCCTATTTTTATGCTTTTGATTTCTTTCGTCTGTCTAAATTGCTCTGGCCAGTGTTTCGAGAACTATATTGAATAGAAGTGGTGATAGAGTGCATCCCTGTCTTCTTCCAGATTTTAGAGGGGATGCATTGAATTTTTCTCGATTCAGAAAATTAGCCTGAGGCTTAACATAGATACCTTTTACAATGTTGAGGTAAGTTTCTGTTATCCCTAATTTTTCTAATGTTTTGAACATAAAGGGATGCTGTACTTTGTCGAATGCTTTTTCTGTGTCTATTGAGATGATCATATGGTTCTTATCTTTAAGTCTATTGATGTGGTGAATAACATTTATTGATTTCCATATATTGAAACATCCTTGCATCCGAGGGATGAAGCCTACTTGATCATAGTGCACAATTTTTTTGATGTGCCTTTGTATTCGATTCGCCAGAATTTTATTGAGGATTTTTGCATCTAGGTTCATCAGAGATATTGGTCTGAAGTTTTCTTTCGATGAGGTGTCTTTGTCTGGTTTTGGAATAAGGGTGATGTTGGCCTTATAGAACGAATTAGGAAGAGCTCCCTCTTTTTCTATTTCCTGAAATAACTTGAAAAGTATTGGTATTAATTCTTCTTTAAAGGTTTTGTAAAACTCCGCTGTATACTCATCCGGTCCTGGGCTTTTCTTGGTTGGTTGTCTTTTGATTGCTTCTTCTATTTCATCCATTAATATTGGTCTGTTTAAATTGTGTGTATCCTCCTGACTCAGTCTGGGCAAATCATATGTCTTAAGAAATTTATCAATGTCTTCGCTATTTTCTATTTTATTGGAATATAGGTTTTAAAAATAATTTCTAATTGTCTTCTGTATTTTGTAGCATCTGTTGTGATATTGGCTTTTTCATTCCGTATGTTATTAATCTGTGTTCCGTCTCTTTTTCTCTTCGTTAGCATGGCCAAGGGTCTGTCGATCTTATTTATTTTTTCGAAGAACCAACTTTTAGTTTTGTTAATTTTTTTTTTATTTTTTTATTGGTTGTTCAAAACCTTACAAAGCTCTTGCTTGACATATCGTATTTTATACATTAGCATACATTAGCTTCAAGTGAGTTATGAACTCCCTTTTTAACCCCAAGTACAGATTGCATAATCACATGGGTTACACATCCACATTTTTACATAATGCCCTATTAGTTACTGTTGTATTCTGCTCCCTTTCATATCCTCTACTATACCCCCTCCCGTGCGCTCCCATCTTCTCTCTCTACCCCATCTACTGTAATTCATTTCTCAGCTTGTTTATTTTTCCATTCCACTCATAACCTCTTATATTTAATTTAGTATAACAATAAGGGTCTCCCTCCATTTCCATGAAATTCCCTTTTTCTCTCCCTTTTCCTCCCACCTCATGTCTCTGTTTAATGTGAATCTTTTCTTCATGCTCTTCATCCCTGCTCTATTCTTAGTTGCTCTCATTATATCAAAGAAGACATTTGGTATTTGTTTTTTAGGGATTGGCTAGCTTCACTAAGCATAATCTGCTCAAGTGCCGTCCATTTCCCTGGAAATTCCATGATTTTGTCATTTTTTAGTGCTGCGTAATACTCCATGGTGTATAGATGCCACATTTTTGTAATCCATTCATCCATTGAAGGGCATCTGGGTTGGTTCCACAGTCTAGCTATTGTGAATTGCACTGCTATGAACATTAATGTGGCAGTATCCCTGTAATATGCTCTTTTAATGTCTTCAGGGAATAGTGTGAGAAGAGCAATAGCTGGATCAAATGGTGGTTCCATTCCCAGCTTTCCCAGGATTCTCCATACTGCTTTCCAAATTGGCCGCAAGAATTTGCAGTCCCACCAGCAATGTACAAGAGAACCCTTTTCCCCACATCCTCGTCAGCACTTGTTGTTGTTTGACTTCATAATGGCTGCCAATCTTACTGGAGTGAGATGGTATCTTAGGGTGGTTTTGATTTGCATTTCTCTGACTGCTAGAGATGATGAGCATTTTTTCATCTACTTGTTGATTTATTGTATGTCCTCCTCTGAGAAGTTTCTGTTCAGGTCCTTGGCCCATTTGTTGATTGGGTTATTGGTTATCTTATTGTCTAATTTTTTGATTTCTTTGTATATTCTGGATATTAGGGCTCTATCTGAAGTGTGAGGAGTAAAGTTTAGTTCCCATGATGTAGGCTCCCTATTTACCTCTCTTATTGTTTCTCTTGCTGTGAAAAAACTTTTTAGTTTAAGTAAGTCCCATTTGTTGATTCTTGTTTTTAACTCTTGTGCTATGGGTGTCTTATTGAGGAATTTGGAGCCCGACCCCCCTGATATACAGGAATGCCTTTGATTTATGCTTGTTGATTTTATATCCTGTCACTTTGCTGAATTAATTTATTAGTTCTAGTAGTTTTTTTGTAGACCCTTTTGGGTCTTCTAGGTATAAAATCATGTCATCCGCAAATAGTGATAATTTAAGTTCTTCTTTTCCAATTTTTATGCCTTTTATTTCTTCGTCTGTCTAATTGCTCTGGCCAGTGATTCAAGAACTATATTTAATAGAAGTGGTGAGAGAGGACATCCCTGTCTTGTTCCAGATTTTAGAGGGAATGCCTTCAATTTTTCTCCATTCAGAATGATGCTAGCCTGAGGTTTAGCGTAGATAGCTTTTACAATGTCAAGGTAATTTCCTGTTGTCCCTAGATTTTCTAATGTTTTGAACATAAAGGAATGCTGTACTTTGTTGAATGCTTTTTCTGTGTCTATTGAGATGATCATATGGTTCTTATCTTTAAGTCTATTGATGTGGTGAATAACATTTATTGATATCCATATATTGAACCATCCTTGCATCCCAGGGATGAATCCTACTTGATCATGGTGCACAATTTTTTTGATGTGCCTTTGTATCCGATTCCCTAGAATTTAATTGAGGATTTTTTCATCTAGTTTCATCAGGGATATTGGTCTGTAGTTTTTTTTCTTTGAGGTGTCTTGTCTGGTTTCGGAATCAACGTGATATTGGCCTCATAGAATGAATTTGAAAGAGCTCCCTCTTTTTCTATTTCCTGAAATAACTTGAAAAGTATTGGTATTAATTCTTCTTTAAAGGTTTTTTAAAAGTCCGCTGTATACCCATCCGGTCCTGGGCTTTTCTTGGTTGGTAGTCTTTTGATTGCTTCTTCAATTTCATCCACTGATATTGGTCTGTTCGAATTGTGTGTATCTACCTGACTCAATCTGGGCAAATCATATGTATTAAGAAATTTATCAATGTCTTCACTATCTTCTATTTCATTGGAATATAGGTTTTAAAAATAATTTCTAATTGTCTTCTGTATTTCTGTAGCATGTGTTGTGATATTGCCTTTTTCATCCCGTATGTGAGTAATCTGAGTTCTCTCTCTTCTTCTCTTTGTTAGCATGGCTAAGGGTCTGTCAATCTTGTTTATTATTTCGAAGGACCAACTTTTAGTTTTGTTAATTTTTTAAATAGTTTCTTTTGTTTCAATTTCGTTGATTTCCGCTCTGATTTTAATTATTTCTTGCCTTCTGCTGCATTTGCTGTTGTTTTGTTCTTCCTTTTCTAGGGCTTTGAGATAAAGTGTGAGCTCATTAATTTGTTGGTTTTTCTTTTTTTTTTTTTTTTTTTTTTTTTGAGGAATGACCTCCAGGCGATGAATTTCCCTCTTAAAACTGCTTTCATTGTGCCCATAGATTCCGATAAATTGTGTCTGTATTTTCATTTATCTCTAAGAATTTTTTGATTTCCTCCTTGATGTCAGAAGAACTTTATGTCTGTAACCCCTTAATCATTCAGTAACATATTGTTCATTTTCCATGTGATATAGGATTTTTTCTTCCTTCTTTTATCATTGATTTCCAGTTTCATTCCATTATGATCAGATAAAATGCATGGTATTCTCTCCACCCCTTTATCTTTACTGAGGGTTGCCCTATGGCAAAATATATGGTCTATTTTTGAAAAGGATCCATGTGCTGCTAAGAAAAAAGTATATCCACTTGATAATGGTTGATATATTCTATATATGTCAGTTAAGTTGAGGTTATTGATTGTGATATTGAGATCTATAATTTCTTTATTCAACATTTGTTTGGAGGATCTGTCCAATTATGAGAGAGGTGTGTGGAAGTCACCCATGATTATTGTGTTGTGGTCTATTTGATTCTTGAACTTGAGGAGAATTTGTTTTATGAATATTGCAGCAAAATTATTTGGTTCATAAATATTGATAATTGTTATATGTTGTTGGTGAATGGTTCCTTTTAACAGTATATAATGTCCTTCCTTATCCCTTTGGATTAACTTAGTCTTGAAGTCGATTTTATTCGATATGAGGATGGCCACCCCTGCTTGTTTGCGAGGACTTTGTGTGGTATATTTTTTCCCAACCTTTCACCTTCAGCCTGTGTATGTCTTTTCCTGTCAGATGTGTCTCCTGGAGGCAGCATATTGTTGGATTTGTTTTTTTAATCCAAGTTAGCAGCCTATTTTGCTTTATTGGAGAGTTTAAGCCATTAACGTTTAGAGTTTCTACTGATGTATGGTTTGTACTGCCAGCCATGTTTGATTATTTATCTTTTTTTTAAATTTAGATTGTTTCTCCATAATTAGATTTCCCCCCACCTCTGTCATTACCGAGGCACATCCCACTGATGATTTTTGTTGTTGTTTTTTATTTCTTCCTTGTGTAGTGTTTTGCTCAAGAGGCTTTGCAATGCTGGTTTTCTGGCTGCAAATTCTTTTAGCTTTTATTTATCATGAAAGATTTTTATTTTGTTGTGTACCTGAAGCTTAATTTTGCTGGATACAGAATTCTTGGTTGGCATCCATTGGATTTCAGTGTTAGAAATACGTTGTTCCAGGATCTTCTCGCTTTCATCGTCTGTGATGAAATATCTCTTGTTAACCTTATTGGTTTACCCCTGAATTGTATTTGCCTTCTTTTTCTTGTAGCCTTTAATATTTTCTCTTTGTTCTGTATATTGGATATATTGGATATCTTCATAACAATGTGTCTTGGCGTTGGTCTACTGTGATTTTGTGTGCTCGGTGTCCTCTATCCATCTACAATTTGTATATCCATTCCCTTTTTTATTTCTGGAATGTTATCTGTAATTATTTCATTCAGCAGGTTACTCATTCCCTTGGTTTGAATCTCTGTACCTTCCTCTATCCCGATGACTCGTAAGTTGTTTTTTTTTTTTTTTTATGTTATCCCATATCTCTTGGATGTTATTCTCATGATTTTTTATCAGCCTTTCTTAGTTGGCTAGACTCTTTTCAAGATGATATATTATGTCTTCATTATCTGACGTTCTGGCTTCTACTTGCTCCACTCTTTTAATGATACTCTCAGTTGAGTTTTTAATTTGGTTTATCGTTTCCTTCATTTCTAGAATGATTGTTTGATTTTTTTTGTAATCTCTATCTCCTGATAAAGATGCTTATCTTCTTTTTTATCTGTTTATGAAATTCATTTTCAAAGTGTTCTTTCACTGTGTGGATTTGCTGTCTCGTATCATCTTTAAGGTTCCATTCCATCTGTCTAAGGTATTCCTACAGTTCTTTATATGACCATTTTTCTGAAGACTCTAGGTCCTTCTGAATATTTAGGCTGTTCTTCATTGTTTGTACTCCTTGTCTTTCTTGCTTGTTTATCCTTCTCTTGTTACTTCTTGTTTTGTTTGACTGCGGAGTTACTGTTTACTCTTATAAATTTATTTCATGCTTGGAAGGAAAGATAATAGAAGGAAAACAAAGAAGTCACTAAAGAGAATGAGAGTAGGCAGGTAGAATTCAAGGAAGGGAGAATAAGAAAATTGAAACGAAATGAAAAGACAAAAGAAAAAAATAGAAAATAAAGAAAGAAATATTTTTTTAAAAAATAATAATGATAAAAAAATGAAAATTAAAATTTAAAAATAATAATAACCCTAGTACTGAAAGTAACATCAATGAATGGTGCATACATATCTTAATATTTATACAGTTACTGACCCAGTTTAACATCAATGCATGTAGATTCCTATGGGACATTATTTGTATTTCGATGTTCATTTTTATTCAACAGTGGTACATTACTATTTCTTCAGTTTATGCACACATTAGGATATATATTTCATCCACAAGTTCGCAAATTTATAGGAATTTGTTTCATTTTCAATCACTTCCTGCTTCAGGACACATGTATTCTTCCTTCTCTCCTAACTGGTCTTTTCATGAGACTTCTTTCCAAACACATTATTTTCGATTTCCATAATCACTTTTGAAGCAAAACTCACATCCCCTTCATGATAAATTATAACTCTGATATTACCATTAGATGTATAACTGGTTGGAATGAATGATTGTATACCAATATAAGATTTCTTATATACTTTCAGATATCAATTCATTCCATTATTTAAGGTAAAACCCATTATTTTTTTATTCACTGTATGTTCTATTTATTCATTATCTCTATATTCATAGACACAGTGTACACCTCTTTGTACCCCCAATACTAATTTATACTTATTCAAAATATTGCTCCCAGAAACAGTGGAAGGAATACTCATGTCACCTGATCTTCATATACATTTAATCACAGAAATATTCTGGACAAAAAATGCAAAGTTCACACTTACGATTGTACCAAAGCCTAAATGGAATGTAAACATGGATTACTAAAAACATCCAGGTCCAGGTTGCCTAATCCTCTCAAATGTCAATCCTATTGGTGACTACATATTTGTTTCTTCTTAAGATTATATATTCAAACTCAACCCTATTGAAAATGTCTAATTC
Source organism: Callospermophilus lateralis (assembly GCF_048772815.1). Classification (NCBI taxonomy): domain Eukaryota; kingdom Metazoa; phylum Chordata; class Mammalia; order Rodentia; family Sciuridae; genus Callospermophilus; species Callospermophilus lateralis. The sequence goes on from NW_027513445.1 coordinate 1,312,776, forward strand.
TATCCCTCACTTTATACATTGCCTGATTTCATAATGTCTCTATTGCTATCAGCTTTCCTACATATTTACACAGTTCATCATTGTGACTGACTCTTCACATGTGCTGATATTTACATTCACACTCTAATCGATAACTTATTTCTGAAGAACTGTTGTTCCAAATCCAATACTCACTCTTCTTCCTAAACCTACTGACTATCTTCCTAATCCTACTGACTATCCCTTTTTGACTGGATGTTCCCTTCTACATTCAATCATCCAAGGTACAATGTCTTATGCCATTGTGTATCGATTTATCTGAGAAACCTGTGCAGAACGTAATTCAACGTTAACTATACCAATCAAGGGCCCAATGACATTCCGGGCTTCAAATATTACTTAGATTTCTTTTTTCATACATATATTTCACCACTATATTCTTATAAATTTCGCAAGTTCCCAATTACATTAATGATCCAGCAGAATGATTCCTAACCCAAATGGAACTCGTTATTAACCCTAACCATACACTGTTCCTTCAATCTAAGTTTACAGAAGAGCAGGGACAGTGTTGGTCTTCCAATACAGGAATGTAGCAGATCTTCCATCTGCTGAGAACCTCAAAGCTCCATGCAGAAATGATCCCTGGAGAAGATGGAGACAGCTATGAAAGACCTGAAAGAGCAAAAGTCATCTTCCATGGGAAACAACGTGGTCAGGATGAAGGGTTGTGTCAGAGTCAACTTATCTCTTCTTAATATAGAGAAGATGGACCAAACCAGGCCTGTGTTGGTAGCTGTTCCTGGGTGCCTATGGTTGTTATACCATTCTAACTTGTGAAAGTGTCACAGGAAGTAGGGGCAGCCTCCATCTCAAGGGACCGATGGAAGCAACTGATAGGACAAAGTGGTTGCAAAGGCAGTGATCTCATTTATTCCTGAAGAAAGTAACCTCACCTCACTTCTTTGGTTATGGAACTCTCTGAACTTGCGATCCAGGAAGCCAGGTACCCAGAGCCAGTCCCAGTCCCAGTCCCAGTGTCTCACTTTTTTGGATTTACCAAGGACATAGTCAGTCTTTCTTGGTATCTACTAATGTGAGGAGGCCAATTGTCAGGAAAGCTCGGAAGAGGGGCTTTTTCTGAGAAATCCGGTAGTGGCTCACTCCTGGCTCTTGACAACTTCACAGAGTTGGCCAGAGACCAGATGTGAGACAGGACAGGAAATTTCAGGGATCATAGTATGGCCCATCATTCAGAGGATACTCCGGATAGTCACAGACCTATTTGGGGGGAGGAGGTGCCATTGTGGGTGTGGGTGTGGGTTTGTGGTTTTGTCTCATGTTCTGAGATTAGGTAGGAAAGGTGGTATGTTTGGTTTGGAGCGAACTAATTTTAGTAAGTCGTTTGACAAGGGAAGTGTTTCTTTTTCTGTGTATCACACTGTGTCCGTGGGTGTAGACATTAGAAAAGAGAATGCACCAGTGGATGTGTCCTGTCTAGTAGAAAGCTTCCCAGCATTCATCCAGCGCAATTTATGAATGGACTGTGGCTTGCCATATCGATGTGCAATACCTGCTACCTTCCAAACTTGATGTTTTCTTCATGAATTCTGGCCACTCTCCAGAATAGGCTGATGATTTTGTTTCCAAGTTATGTACCACCTCCAAGCTCTGTGACATGGCCATGTACTAGATAGCTAAAGGGAATGGCGAGCATGTCAGAAAACTCAGATATCAGTGTGACCAGTAAAGTCTCAGTGGAGAAACCCTGCTTTGGGCCATTTGCTTACATATTGTTTTGTTGCTCTGAGAGTCAGGAACGTCTTAATCTCAGGCCACTCCTTTTTGAAGTCTGAAGAAAAGAGTTTTCAAATGAAAATGAATAGGCTTCATCTGTGGCTCTTTTCTTAATTAATTAGGAAAGAGATGTGTCTGAATCAGCCTCTTTGCCAAGTGTGATACTTTGGCTTAGATTCTCAGCACCTGATGGATCTAAAGAACAATCCAATGTGTGCAACCAAATCCAAAATGGCAAAAAAAGTTGTCATTGTGGATGAAGTCTCTTGCCTTCCTCTGTAAGGTTCCTGAATTCCATCAAGTGAGATAGACATCATTTGGGTCAAATTAGTTCTTAAAACCCATTAAGAGGCTATCCCATAGGTGCTTGGTTTTACTCATCTCTCCAATTCACATAAAGAATCTGTACCCGACACTCAGTAGGCCTCAAACTGGAGGAGTGGAGCAGTATTACGGGCAGGCCTATTTGATCACTCCTGGTACACAGAAAGGGTGTACAGGCCACCATGAATGTAGGGAAATGAGGGGCAATGGAGCTAATTTTGGACACTGTCTTGGGCTGTGCTAATGCTCTCAAATGTCAATCCTATTGGTGACTACATATTTGTTTCTTCCTAAGATTATATACTCAAACTTAACCCTGTTGAAAATGTCTAATCCTATCACTGATTTTACACTTAGCCTGATTTCATAATGTCTCTAAGGATATCTGCTTTCCTACATGACTGACTCTTCACTTGTGTTGACATTTACATTGACTCTCTAATCCTAACCCTATTGCTAAAGAACTTTTGTTCCAAATCCTATACTCTCTCTTTTTCCTAAAACTACTGACTATCTTTCTAACCCTTCTACCTATCACTTTTTGAATGGATGTTCTCTTCTACATTCAGTCATCCAAGTAAATGTCGGGCAAGTGTTGAAGGAGGAGACAACCAAGAGACTACCTCATGCAACAGCAAAGGTTTTATTGGGGGTCAAGCATGCTGGGACTCAGAGCCCACTTGAGTAGAGCAGAGAGCCCTGAGAACAGCTTAAGCAGAGCTTATATACTTTTCTTGGAGAGGGCAGGGAGGGAAATTTATTGATGGGTCAGGGCAAGTGGGCGGTTTGCATTCAAACAGGTGAGGGAGTACATTCTGCAGTTTGGCAGTTGGGGACAGCACATTCTGGGAACAAGTTTAGCAAACAGTTTGCAAGATTTCAACAGTGTTTTTTTTAAGCATACAGAAAAACAGGAAGTGACAAGTACATATTTTATCAACCTTTCATTCCCCACTTCTTCTTCTGGCTACTTTTAATCATTAAAGTGACCGTTGGGGGGTGTCACATTCTATGTCTGCTAGTGGGGTATTACCATAAGTTTAACTTGTCCAATTTGTGCTTGGAGAAAAGAAATTACACAGTTAAAGAAACAGGGTTTTATTGTTAGCAATAATATGGGGATTTTTATTGGATCGGCCAGGGTTGATAAAAACGTATTTAAAGAGGGGGACTGTGTAATCCAAGACTCAAACCACCCTTTTGGGGCCTCTCTCTCTCGTTGACGCTCTTCAAGGTGTCTTTTTAATTTACTCATAGTTTTTTTTTTAAAACTCCAGTATTGTCGACATAAAAAAAAACATTCTTCCCTCAATGCAGCGCAAAGGCCCTCTTCTCTCATGAAGAGGAGGTCCAACCCTCGACTGTTCTGTAAAACAACTTCAGAGACAGAGGTTAAATATTCCTGCAAAGCTGTGATGGAGGTTACTAAAATCTTTAAGTTTTGATCTATTGCTGCTTCTAATTGTGTCATTTGTTGTGTCCCATGGACCAGGGCAGTGGTTCCTGTGCCCAACCCTGCAGCAACTCCTATTCGTAATAGAATGGCTAAGGTGAGGAATATATGATCCAAGTGGAACAGGGTTTTATGCCCCCCTCTTTGATCTTCAAATGAACCTGCATCATGATAGAGCACTCTTGGAAACCACTGCACCATTACACAATTAATCACATTTGTTGACCATTTCATGAAAACATAAACAATGTTTAAGTATATAGAATTATACTGTTGTAGGGACGGACAAGGCAAGGCACCTAATATAGCACCAAAGACACAGAAACAGTCTTATTTGGTTGCAACCAGATTCAGAGGGCATTGCTTCTGTTGTAATCAATTAATTTCCTGAAACCCAAGTTTAGGTAGTTTCAGAATTTTGTACCCAACATGTAAGGGAAGGGGCTCAGAAGTTCACAGTCTGCAGAAGGTCACAAAAAGCAGTTTTTGTTTCTGTTTTTTCCTCAGTTCGGGGCATGTCAACTTTTAAAGGACACCTGGGTGGGGGAGAGCTTTTGCTTCCCTTTCTTTTTTTTCCCCTGCCAGCTGTTTCTATGCAGCCCAGTTTGTAACTTCTTTATCTTAGAAATGTAGCCATCTCCGTGAAGCTCCAGCTCAAGGCCAGCTCAAGGCCATACTTTGTGAAAAACTACTAAGGGTGTGTCTAGATCAGGAGTGCTGAATTTATTAGCCAGTTGCCAAGTAGACCAGGGCAACAGGAAAAGAGGAAGTTTATCTACAGTGAACTCTTTTATAGGGACTCTTTTGCTGAAAGTCCTAATGTCAGCCATCATGAAGACTTCTGGAGAAGGTCAGTTAAGACTTTTCTGTGGGCCTGGTACAGAGTAGGAAGTCTGGGAAGGCAGGGCTGAGAGCAGCGCCATGGATCTTAGAATGAGGATGGAGACATGTTAAAGAATATTGGGAAAGGGGTTTGACATTTTCTAGCAACAAAAACTTGAGCAGTAGAACAAGTAGAGCAGAGGGGAAGACAGGAATGAGTATCCCAAAAACCTGTGAGGGACTTTAAATTCTTAGTAACCTGTTTACAGTGATGACAAAGCAACTTTTAAAGCCATTTTTATTACATATAGGATAGGGGTCTGAGAGATTTCCTCAGCTTGTTTGAGCTTTGGATTAGCTGGTAAGAGGACCTGGTGGGACCCGTTGTGGGCACTGACAGGAGAAGAGAGGAGTGAGTGAGTGGAATGGTACCTCAGTACCTCTTACCTCAGCAAGGGGGCAATGGTCTGAGAACCGGCAGAGGTTTGGGTTTTTGATCTAGTAATTGGAGGGGAGAAATCAAATTCCTGAGGTGGGTGTGACAGCAGAGAGTCTGGAGCAGAAGGCTGAGGGTGAGCATGTATTTGAGAAACATAGTTCAGGATGTGAGCAAAGGAGGGAAAAGGCCTCCACATAGGAAAAACTTTTTTCACTCTTTTGAGCACTTGCAGAAGTTAAAAATGTCACGCAGAATTTGAGGATCTAGTGACCCCTCTGTGGGCCATCGGTTTTGGTTATCTAATTGGTAATATGGCCAATGCTGTGTACAGAATTTGATGAGGAGTTTGGGTTCCATCTGGCAGTCCCCGTATGCTCACATCCCCAGGACTTACAGAAGATGTTGGCTCTCCCCACAAACAGCCATGACTGTTTGTGGCTTTGATAGTCTGCCTTGCAAACATAGTAGTCTAGGCTAGCCAACCTGCATCTGGCTCACGTGTCCCTACATCCATAATGTTTGTTTCCATTATCTATTGTATGGAAGGGATTTAATGGAATTTTACTGGGATTCTCTATATCAGGGATATCCCAATAGGAAAAACCTATAGCCAGCTGACAAATGTCTGCGTGGAGAGGTGGCCACCACGTCCGTAAGGGGGCTGTATGCGAGATAGACCATACTTCTCGTTCAGTAGGATTTGTGATCAGCCATCGCTGCTTAATGGGCTGATGAGGGTTAGGACTACTTGTGGTCAAAAGGAGAGTCTATAGCCTTATCCACACGGCGAATACACAATTTGAAAGTGTTACCAGTTTTTTCCAGTTTTCAGCCACAGTCTGGACATGGCGCAGGCTTGAGATGAGAGGCATTGATTCAGGATGTGATTCCGTCTACCTTAACTGCTGTAGGTGTTATAAGTAGCACCTAGTATGCTCCTTTCCAGTGTGGTTCCAGAGATGACACCTGTTGTTGTCTTATGTAGATGAAGTCTCTTACTTGATATTGATGTGGAGTCCCCTCGTCCCCAGGTTTGTAGGCAGTGGCCATCTGTTTTCACAGGTATCCCTGAGTTCTTTCAAGAGCTTTAAGTCTGTCAAGCAAGGGGATGTGGAAGGGATCGTTAGGTCTTAGAGTTGGGGTAGGACCCTTACTGGAGGAGGGGCAACATAGAGAATTTCATAGGGGGTGAGGTTACACAATGAAACAGAGGGAGTATTTCTTGAATGAAACAGTGCATAAGGAAGGAGCATAGTCCAAACTTTTATGCCGGTCTCTAAGCTTAATTTCATTATGGTCTTTTTAATGGTTATAATCATTCTTTCTACCTGTCCTGAACTCGGGGGTCTATAATCACAATGTAACTTCAAATTAATCCCCAGGATCCTGGCTCACTCCTGACTTACCTGGGCCACGAACACCGGTCCGTTATCAGACCCTACAACTTTAGGCAGGCCTTTTCATGGAAAAATATCTTCCAGGATCTTCTTGACAACCATTTGCACTGTTTCTTTTTTTTTCTTTTTTCTTTCATTTTTCTAGTGGGGAAGTCTTCAATGCATCCTGAAAATGTATCTACAAAGACTAGGAGATATTTAAGTCCATAACTTGCTGGCTTAATTTCAGTAAAGTCCACTTCCCAGAATTGTCCTGGTCTGGTTCCTCGTAGGTGCTTTACTGCAGGAAGCTTGGAAGGGTAAACATTAACCAATTGATTGACCCGACAGGCTTTTGTTACCCATTCAGTTATTTCGTTTCATTGTGAGTTGCTTAGTGGAAAACTCTGTTCTTGATCCTTCAGGAATGAATGCAGTTTCTTTGAACCAAGGTGAGTGAGTTGATGTACATTTTCTACTGACATAGTTAGAGCCATGATTATAGGAGTTTTTAACTGAAGGATTTAGAAATTCCACTTGGGGGCCTTCAGGGTTAAAAGTTATTTTGTCCCAGAGTTTGGTGAGCAGATCTCTGCCCATCAATGGGGCCAGGCATTCTGGGATTACTAGGAAGGAGTGAAGGAATTTTCCTTTCCCCTGGTCCATGGTCTTCTTAGTTGTCAAATTCCGATATTTACTGCCATTAGCCCCTTGAATTAGAGACCTTTTATTTTATAGAGGGCCCAATGGGGCTTTAAGGGCTGAGTATATTGCCCCTGTATCTACTTCAAAGTTTACTTGGGTCTCCTTCACTTCAAAAGTTACCCTGAGGTCGGGGAGAGGATCTGAGCCCCGACTTTCTTTGTCATCCTCCAGATTCAAAATGTCTGGCTGGCATGACTGTCTCTTTCTAGGGCACTCTTTGGCCCAGTGTCCTTTTTCGTTATAGTAGACCCATTTATCTGAGGCCAGGGGTGGCCTCTAGTGTGGGCCCAGTTATCCCTTCCTGTCTCCATGTTTCTTAATTTCTGGCCTATTTGTTGTTATGACCAGGACCTTAGTCAATGCCTTAGTCTGTCTTTTGTTTCTTTTATCCTACCTTTGCTACCTTCTCTTCCTCAGTTTCTCCCTTATAGTATACGTTCTTGGCTTCTCTGACTAAATCTCTCAAAGTCATATCTTGTAATCCATCTAAGCATTGTAACTTTCTTTTAATATCCAGGGCAGCTTGCCCAATAAAGGCCATCATGACAGATGCCTTTTGATCCTCTGACTGAGGATCTAAAGTAGTATATCTCCTCTATGCCTCCCTTATTCTCTCTAGAAAAAGAGAGAGTTTCATCAGGCCCTTGAATATTCTCTCTTACCTTGGCCAAATTTGTTGGTCGCCTAGCGGCCACTAAGATACCCACTATTAGAGCCTGGTGATAAGTGGACAGATGCTCTCTACCTTCAAAGGTGTTGGGGTCCCAGTTGGGTCGTTTCAAGGGAAAGCTGGCTTTGAATATGTTGGGAAGTTGTGTCAGTCACACATCTGGTCCGAGGATATTTTTCCTAGCATCCAGAAGGATTCTCTTTTGTTACTTTCTCATGAAGGGAGTCCCTAGGTGTTGTTGGCAGACATCCCAAGTAGGCTGGTGTGAAAACATCAGTGACTCAACCAGACCTGGGAGCCAGGTTGGGTCCTTGGTAAAAGGTGGATTGTTATTTTTCCACTTATACAGGTCTGAAGAGGAGAAAGGCTAATACTGGTAGGCTTGTATTTTTCCCCATGGCTGTCGTCAATCATTGGCCCATAGGGATGGAGGGGCAGCAACACGGGAGTTCCAGGGTTTTCAATCATTTGCCGGCAGTGAGTTCCTTTAGCCGGGCCAGTTTCCTCCAGGGGAGGAGGGGCTGTGAGTGCCACAGGGGAGTTATCTGGAGGGCGCTGGGCTGGCTTAGCTTCCTCCAATGGCGGAGAGGCTGAGTCAGCAGCAGGGGAATCACTTCGAGTGTGTTGGGGGTTGGGGGACGAGGGCAGAGGATAAGGATGGGGACGAGAGTCCAGTAGAGTCAAAGAACAGAGGGTGGAGGAGAAGGAGAAGCAGAGGGTTTGAGAGATCGTGGGGGAACGAGTAGGAGCAGGAGCAGGGGCAAGGAAAGGCTATACCCATGAAAGAGGAGATTTGCAGAGGTCCTGCCAAGTTAAGTGATATGGCTGTTGATCCGGATGGCTATGTGGCTCTCTCTGAAAGACAATATCTCTGACTTTTTAAATTAGTGGGAAGTAGAAAGATCCTTCTAGGGGCCATCCGAATCCAAAGCTGGGCCATTCTGAGGCACAGAGAGTCTGCCAGGTTCAGCGTTTTACTAAAAAAGAAAGATTCTGAGCCCTTAAGAGGACGTTGGTCCAGTGATCAAGGGTCAGGGAGAGAGGAATTGAAGTGATCTGTCCCATAATGAAAGATACGCAAACAGTAAAAGCAACGACACACGACACAGACAAGAAAAGACAATAAAGACATGCAATGGACGTCCAACACTGAGACCAGGACTGAGTAGCCAGCAAAATCCGATGGGCTGGCAATACTGAATCTGAAACAAAATATCACTGAGTCGAGGAGACTATTGTTTTTCGATTTTCGGAGTCCTCTGTGGCGTCCCCCAGGGATGTGGCCTGTGGCTCTGGTGACACGTCTGTCAGCCACCATCGGAGAGAACTCATGCTCTTCATTGACAGCCATTTTACAAAGCCCTAACTTGAAACCTGAAACCAGAAAGAGGCGCCCTACTTACCCCGAGAGCAGCCCGTTGGGGTCTCTCATCCGCCACTGCCAGATCTCGGTGGAACCTAAATATGTAAAGGGAGGGTGAGCGTTGGTGGAAGAGACCACCAAGACACTGTCTCATGCAAAAGCAAAGGGTTTATTGGGGATCCAGCATGCTGGGGCTCAGAGCTCATTTGAATAGAGCAGAGAACCCTGAGAACAGCTTAAGCAGAGCTTATATACTTTCCTTGAAAAGAGCAGGGAGGGAAGTTTATTGATGGGTCCGGGAGAGTGAGCGGTTTGCGTGCAAATGGGTGAGGGAGTACATTCTGCAGTTTGGCAGTTGGGGACAGCACATTCTGGAAACAAGGATAGCAAACAGTTCTCAAGATTTCAAAAGTGTTTTATTAAGCATACAGAATAACAGGAAGTGACAAGTACCTATTTTATTAACATTTCACTACCGACTATACTTTGCCAGATTTCCTAATGTCTCTATTGATATCTGCTTTCCTACATATTTTTCCCAGTTCATCATTGTGACTGACTCTTCACATGTGCTGACATTTACATTCACTCTATACCCGAAACCCTATAGCTAAAGAAATTTTGGTCCAAATTCTATACTCAGTCTCCTTAATAAACCACCAACTATCTTCCTAATCCTACTGACTATCCCTTTTTGACTGGAAGTTCTCTTTGAAAATCAATCATCCAAGGTACAAGGTCCTATGCAATTGTATATCAATTTATCTGAGACATCTGTAGAGAAAATAAATCAAAGCTAAGTATCGCAATCAAGGGCCCAATTCCCTTCTGGGCTTCAAATCTTACCGATATTTGTGTTTTCATACTTATATTTCACCTATATATTCTTTTAAATATCGCAGTTTTCCAATAACATTATTCATCCAGCAGAGTGATTCCTAATCCAAATCAAACCTGTTATTAACCCTAACCATACACTGTTTCCTCAATCTAACGTTACAGAAGAGCAGGGATAGAGTTGGTCTTACAATACAGGAATGTGAGGGATCTTCCAACAGCTGAGAAACTCAAAGGTCCATGCAAAAATTATCCCTGGAGAAGCTGTAGGCAGCTATGAAGGAACTGAGAGAGCAAAAGTCATCTTCCATTGCAAACAACCTGGTCAGCATGAAGGGATGTGTCTGAATCAGCCTCTCTCTTCTTTATGTAGTGAAGAAGGACCAAACCAGGCCTGTGTGGAGAGCTGTTCCTGGTTACCAATGGTTTATATACCATTCTAACTTGTGAAAGTGTCACAGGAAGAAGGGGCAGCCTCCATTTCATGGGTCCCTTGGAAGCAACTGTTAGGACAACGTGGTTGCCAAGGCAGTGATCTCATTCAGTTCCTGAACGAAGTGACCTCACCTCACATTCTTGGTGATGGAACTCTTTGAACTTGGGATCCAGGAAGCCAGGCACTCAAATCCAGTCCCAGTCCCAGTCCCAGTGGTCTCACTTCTTTGGATTTACCAAGGACAGAATCAGTCTTTTTTGGTACCTACTGATGTGAGGATGGCCAAATGCCAGAAAAGCTTAGAAGAGTGGCCTTTCCTGAGAAAGCAGGTAGTGGCTCACTCCTGGCTCCTGAAAACTTCACAGAGTTGGCCAAGGATACCAGATCTGAGACAGGACTCGCCATTTCAGGGGAACATTGTATGGCCCACCAGTCAGAGGACACACCCGATAGTCAGAGACTTACTTTGGGGATGGAGGTGCCTTTGTGGGTGTGGGTGTGTGTTTGTGGATTTGTCTCATGTTCTGAGAATAGGTCAGAAAGGCGGTTTGTTTGGTTTGGAGTGAACTGTTTCTAATAAGTGATTTGACAAGGCGAGTGTTTCTATATCTGTGTATCCCACTGTGTCCGTGGTTGTAGACATTAGAAAAAAGAATGCATCAAAGGATGTGCCCAGTCTAGTAGAAAGTTTCCCAGCATTCATCCTGCCCAATTTATGAATGCACAGCAGCTTGCATTATCTATGGGCTGCCACAGACTAGCTGGGCACAAAATCACGAGCCACTCACAGCCTTGTAGATTCAAACAGCAATTCTTTATTCCCAAACTCACACTGGCAACCTACAAACACGTTCTGGGGGAATTCACGTTCTGGGCCCAAATCATGTTCTGAATCCCAAAACCTCTGTGAATCCCACGAGAACTCAAGAGGAACTCAAGGAGCGTGCATCCCTGAGGCAGCAGGATAAGCCCTATTCCCAGCAGGGTACACCTTAAACCTGGAACCGCCCTAAACCCATGGAGCGGGATTCTCCCTAATCCCAGCAGGATACACCCTAAACCTGAATCCGCCCTGGTCCTTGAGCAAGGTCACCTTTCACGCAATGACACTGCAAATGACTTGGGTCATGCCATGCGTCATTCTTACTTAGCAATGGCCCTCAGCATCTCCCCCCTTCTGATTAATTAAACAACAAGCAATGTGGCTTAAGGACCGTGCCTGGTAGGTTGTCCAATTCAACATATGGTTCTTACCCATCATGGGAAAAACTGACCTCTAGGCGTCAGCCTTCTTTCTTAGGTTGATACCACTGCAATTGGATCATACCCTTCACTGACTACCGATCCAGCATACAGCCATACTTGTGGATAGGCCTATGCACCAGTGCGGGGGGGTGAGGTTCTTGGTGTGGAACAGAGATGCCAGTAATTTCGAGCCTGCTGAGTAGTGCGTCTAGAGCTCTTGTGGGCAGGTGAGTGACAAAACATCTGTGGTGGGGCCATGTGGATATGCCATTGGCTTCCAAATAGCTTGTGATTGACATGGTGCAGCCAGCAGATCCTTCTATTTAGAGGAATATTGTTATATAGAGAGGTTTCAGGGGAATGTTCAGAATCAGGTTGCTATGGAAAAGGGGGCAATGGGGCAAGCTATGAGGGATAGAAGCCTGGATGGTGCATTTTCCTGCAGAACCTGACCCACCACAATTGACAGAACTCTCAGTTGAACTCCTTGTATGTCGTGAAGCAAATACCAAACTCCAAGTGCAGCAAGAAACACCACGAAAAGTGGAGGATGACCAAATGGCTTCACAGTCCACACGGGAAGACACTTAGCCCACAGTGGCCACAGTTTACCTACAAAGAGATAATTCAGCACTGCTGCCTCATGTTCATTGGAAAATAAGAAACCTTGTCCTCCACGTCACATAGATGCAGATCCAGCTTTGATGGTCTCACTACAAAGAAAGCTCAAACTTCTGACAACAACATTTATTTCAAGTGCCCAACCTCAGAGGCAATTTCTCAAAAAGTTTTTAGTCCAGAAGAGATCCGTGTTTGTGGAGTGTTTACCCTGTCATTTGCTTTTGGAAACTCCTCAACCATTTCCAAGCTTGTGAACTCCTGAGCATTTTCCATTCCAGATATGTATTCACAAATTTTCTAACTCTTTTACTCTAATTGTGTCTTAACCCAAACAGAATAAAAATACAAGCGGTTCAAAGGAGGCATGGTGTATATTTGGACTTGCCTTTTGCATGATAAACTTTAGGTGATATACATTTAGTCAATTTTTAATTAAATAGTTCTCCACGTGTTTTCAAAATTAAAAAAAACATGTGTATTTCTGTCTCCCTTTCTCTGAAGCTTATTCAACACATGTATTTTTATATGCACATATAGAATGCTACCTGGTATCACACGTACATTTTTGTGAGGTGGTTTACTCGGCGAATAGAAATTGAGAGAAGAGATCACTCATCCTAAACTCTGTTGGAACTGAATATTCAATCTATGGGTGAGCTTCCTAGTAGAGCAAAATTATACATAAATCCATGTTCTGTAAAATATATATTTTTGGATCTGTGGATGATATATATTTCATGATGAATTTCCATTGGCATATATATTGCTACATTTTAATGTCTGTATGCGTGTTCTGTGTGTGTGTGTGTGTGTGTGTGTGTGTGTGCACATAGTCTCCAGATTTTTCAAAATATGAAAAATATGTGTCTTATATACAGTCCCAAACTTCATTTATGTTCATGTATGTGGATTTATAATCAAATTTTCACAAGATTATTTTAAGAAATATTCATCCACCTGAAATACTTATTTGTTTCCTACTACTGAGAAATAACATCAGTGAATGGTGCATTCAAATCCTAATATTTCTACAGTAACTGACCCAGTTTAACATCAATGCAATTAGATTCCTATCGCACATGATGTGTATTTTGAGGTTCATTTTTATTCGACACTGGTACATTACTATTTCTTCAGTTTATCCAAATCATAGGATATATACATCATCCACCAGTTCACAAATTTATAGTCATTTGTTTCACTTTCAATCAAATCCTGCTTCAGAACACATGTATTCCTCCAGGTTTCTTGACTGGTCTTTTCATGAAACTTCTTTCCAAACACATTATTTTCAATTTCCATAATCACTGTTGAAGCAAAACTCACACACCCTTCATGATTAACGATAAACATAATAATAACATTAGATGTATAACTGGTTGAAATGAATGACAGTATATCAAAACATGATTTCTTATATATTTTCAAATAACAATTTAATTGATTATTTAAAGTGGAACCAGTTATATAATTTATTCCCAGTATGGTCTATTCATGCATTATCTCCATATTCATTGACACAAGGTACAGCTCTTTGTACCCCCAATAAAAATTTATACATCTTCAAAATATTGCTCCCAGAAATGATGAAAGAACTACTCATGTCACCTGATCTACATATACATTTTATCACAGTAATATTCTGGACACAAAATGCAATGGTCACACTTATGATTCTACTGAAGCCTAAATGGAAAGTAAACATGGATTACTAAAAATTTCCATGTCCAGGTTGCCTAATGCTCTCAAAAGTCAATCCTATTTGTGACTATATATATGTTTCTTCTTAAGATTATATATTCAACCTCAACCCTGTTGAAAATGTCTAATCCTACCCTTCACTTTATAGTTTGCCTGATTTCCCAATATCTCTATGGATATCGGCTTTTCTACATATTTTCCACAGTTTATCATTGTGACTGCCCCTTCACAAGTGCTGACATTGACATTCACTCTCTAACCGAGACCCTATTGCTAAAGAACTTTCGGTCCAAATCCTGTACTCACTCTTCTTCTGAAACCTACAGACTGTCCTCCTAATCCAAATGACTATCCCTTTTTGACTGGATGTTCTCTTAGACATTCAATCAACCAATGTACACGGACCTATGCCATTGTATATCGATTTATCTAAGAAATCTGTGCAGAACAAAATTCAAAGCTAAGTATCCCAATCAAGGGCCCAATGCCTTTCTGGGCTTCAAATATTACCTACATTTCTGTTTTCATACTTATATTTCACCTATATATTCATATAAATATCATAGGTGCCCAATACCATTATTCATCCCACAGAATGATTTCTAACCCAAATCAAACATGTTATTAACCCTAACCATACACAGTTCCCTCAATCTAACTTAACAGAAGAGCTGGAACAGAGTTGGTCTTACAATACAGGAATGTAGGGGTTCTTCCACCTACTGCTAACCTCAAAGGTCCATGCAGAAATTATCCCTGGAAAACATGTAGACAAGTATGAACGACCTGAGAGAGCAAAAGTCATCTCCCATGGCAAACAACCTGGTCAGGATGATGGGTTGTGTCTGAATCAGCCTCTCTCTTCTTACTGTAGAGATGATGGACCAATCCAGGCCTGTGTGGAGAACTGTTCCCGGGTGCCTATGGGTGATATACCATTCTAACTTGTGAAAATGTCACAGGAATTGGGGCAGCCTCCATCTCATGGGACACTTGGAAGCAACTGTTAGAACAAAGTGGTTCCCAAGGCAGTGACCTCATTAAGTTCCTGGAAGAAGTGACCTCACCTCACTTTCTTGGTGATGGAACTCTCTGAACGTTGTATCCAGGAATCCAGGCACCCAGAGCCAGTCCCAGTCCCAGTCCCAGTGGTCTCACTTGTTTGGATTTACCAAGAATAGAGTCAGTCTTTCTTGGTACCTACTGAAGTGAGGATGGCCAAATGCCAGGAAAGCTCCGAAGAGGGTTGTTTCCTGAGAAAGCAGATAGTGTTAACCACTTGCTCCTGACTAGTTCAAAGAATTGGCAAAGACACCAGATCTGAGACAGGACAGGCCATTTCGGGAGAACATAGTATGGCTGACCAGTCAGAGAAAACTCCGGATAATCAAAGACCTACTTGGGGGAAGGAGGTGCTTTGTGGTTGTGGGTGTGAGTTTGTGGTTTTGTCTCATGTTCTGAGAATAAGTAGGAAATGTGGTTTGTTTGATTTGGAGAGGACTGTTTCAAGTAAGTCATTTCACAATGCAATATTTCTATGTGTGTGTATCTCACTGTGTCCGTGGTTGTAGACATTAAAAAAGAGAATGCATCAATGGATGTGTCCTGTCTAGTAGAAAACTTCTCAGCATTCATCCTGCCCAATTTATGAATGGACTGGGGCTTGCCTTATTGATGGACAACACCTACTAACTTCCTAAGTTTCTGTTTTCTTCCTGAATTTTGGCCACTCTCCAGAATAGGCGCATGGTTTTGTGTCCAAGATATGTACCACCTCCAAGCTCTGTGACATCGCCATGTACTGGATAGCTGACGGCAATGGCTAGCATCTCAGAAAACTCAGATATCAGTGTGACCAGGAAAGTCTCAGTGGAGAAACCCTGCTTTGGGCCTTTTGATTACCTAATGTTCTGTTGCCCTGAAAGTCAGGAAGGTCATTGACTCAGGCGACCTTTTTGTGAAGCCTGAAGAAAACAGTTTTCAAATGGAAATAAATGGACATCACCTGTGGCTCTTTGCTTAATTGCTTTGGAAAGGGATGTGTCTGAATCAGGCTTGTGGCCCTGTGTGAGCCAGTGGCTTAGATTCTCAGCACCTGATGCATATAAAGAAAGATCCCATGTGTGCATCCAAAACCAAAATGGCCAAAATAGCAGTCATTGTGGATGAAGTCTCTCACATTCTTCTATAAGGTTCCTGACCTCCATCAAGTGAGAATAGAGATCCTTTGGGATGTGTTTTTCAAAGCCCTGCAGAGGCTAGCCCATAGGTGCTTGGGTTTTCTCATGACTCCAATTCACACAAAGAATCTATTCCCGATAGTCAGTAAGCCTCAAATTGGAGAAGCAGAGCAGTATTATGGGCAGGCATATTTGATCACTCCTGGTTCACAGGAAGGGTGTCCAGGCCACCCTGACATTAGGCACATGAGGGGCAAGGGAGCTTATTTTGGACACTGTCTTGGGCTGCGCCCCTCATGGAAACCTCCAACCAGAGGTTATGATGAGTGTCTCTATGGAAAAAGATGACCACCGCGTGGGAGTTTTTCGGTTTTAATTGTGGTCATGAGTGTGGTGATTTTAAGAGATGACTGGATCAACCTGGGCTTGAACTCTGGTGTGATTCCTCTTAGAGACTGAGTTCTGGATCTGACCTCAGAGATGCATTGCAATGAATTGTGTTGAGATTTTAGGAGGCCACACATGAGAGTCGCCCTTGTAAAATGAGATCTATGCCCAGGGTGGCTTTGCACAGATCACTGGGAATCTCAGCCTGGATAACACATAATTTTATGCTGAAACACTTGGCAGCCATAGTTGAGAATTAAAACACATATGGACCTAACATTATAGACTCAATGTGCCTGATTTCATGTGATCTTTTGTTCACTGTTTTGGAAGCCTTGCCTGTGAGAATTCTCCAGAGCTTTCATTGAAATGAGCTTCCTCAGAATTTAATGGTTCCTGAATGAATTGAAACCCACAGTGCCTCCAACTTCATCCTGAAAAGTGGCTGGATAATTACCATGAAATTTTTGCAATTCCCATGAACAGGTGGCACTGGAGAACCTTTGGATGTCCTGTTGCTAATCATGAGTATATCAGACATTGCCTTGATTGTCTCGGTTTCATGAAAATGGTGTAGAACAGAGATGCCCGTAAGTTGGAGCCTGCTGAAAAGTGGGCCTAGAGCAGTGGTAGGAAGGTGTGTGGTATAAAATCTGTGGTGGGGCCATATGGATCTGCCATTGGCTTCCAAAATGCTTGTGACTGACATGGTGCATCCGGCATACCCTTATATGTAAATGTATCTTTTTATATGGATAGGTTTCAGGGAAATATTCAGAATCAGGTTGCTATGGTCAAGGGGGCAAGCTATGTGGGATAGAAGCCTGGTTGGTGCACTATCTTGCCGACCCTTACACACCACACGTGACAGAACTCCCTCTAGCTATGTGTCCCAGTTGAACTCCTTGTATTTCATGAAGCAAACACCAAACTCCCAGTGCAGCAACAAAAAACACCACGAAAAGTGGAGGATGACCAAATGGCTACACAGTGCACACGGGGAGACTTTTAGCCCTCAGTGGCCAGAAGATTTCCATGTTTGTGGAGGGTTTACCTTGTCCCTTACTTTTGGAAACTCCTCTACCAACTCCAAGTTTGTGAACTCCTGAGCATATACCATTCCAGATTTGTATTCACAGAATTTCTAACTCTTCTCCTCAAATTGTGTCTTACTTGGGGCGAAGGTAAAGTCATGGCATTGTTCTGGATGAGAGTGGGAAGATTTTTGTGTAGCACATATTTGCATACACATAGGATTCATTTTCCAATTTTCCATTCGGAATACTGAATCCATGACACTAACCCATACCCTACTAGACTCTGACTACTAATTCTAATATGATGGAGAAAACTGACCCAAACAGAATAGAAATACAAGCAGTTCAGAGGAGGCATGGTTTATACTTGTAGTTGGATTTTGCATTATGTAGGGTAGGAGTTATAAATCAAGTCAATTTTTGTTGAATTAATTCTCCATGTGATTTTAAAGTTAACAAATAAGTGAATTCCTGTCTCCCTTCCTCTGTAGCCTATTCAGCACATGTATTTTTATATGCATATATAGAATCCTACCTGGTATCACATATACATTCTTGTGAGGTGGTTGACTTGGCAGATACAAATTGTGAGAAGAGATCACTTCTCCTAAACCATGTTGCAACTGAAAATTCAACCAATGGGTGATCTTCCTAGTAGAAAAACATTATACATTAATCCATATTAAGTAAAATGAATATTTTTGGATCTCTGGATGATATATATTTCATGAAGTATTTCGATTGGCATATATATTGCTACGATTTAATGTCTGTGAGTGTGTGTGTATGTGTGTGTGTATGTGTGTGTATATTTTTTTTTCAAAATAAGAAATATGTGCGTCTTATTTACACTCCCTAAATTCATTCATGTTCATATATGCGAATATATAATCAACTTTTCACAAGATTAGTCTCAGAAATAGTCATCCACCTGAAATACCTATTTGTTTCCTCGTACTGAAAACTATCTTCAGTGAATGGTGCAAAGAAATCCTAATATTTCTATACTAACTGACCTAATTTAACATCAATGCAAGTAGACACCTATGAGACATGATATGTGTTTTGACTTTCATTTTCATTCAAAACTGGTACATAAATATTTCTTCAGTTTATGCACATCATAGGATATATATTTCATTCACAAGTTCATAAATTAATAGGCATTTGTTCACTTTCAATCATTTCCTGCTTCAGAACACATGTATTTCTCCAGGTTTTTTTACTTGGCTTTTCATGAGACTTCTTTCCAAACGCATTATTTTCGATTTCCATAATCATTTTTGAAGCAAAACTCATACACTCTTATTATAAACCATAACCCTAATATTACTATTAGATATATAACTGGTTGGAATGAATGATCATAAAACAATATAACATTTTGTGTATATTTTAAGATATCAATTCAATCCATTATTTAATGTTCGAAAAGTTATATTATTTATTCACAGTATGGTCTATTCAGACATTATCTCTATATACATAGACACAGGGTACACCTATTTGTACCCCCAAACTACTTTACATGGTTTCAAAATATTGATCCCAGCAATGGTGGAAGAAATACTCATGTCCCCTGATCTACATATACATTTTATCACAGTAATATTCTGGACACAAAAAGCAAACCTCACTCTTATGATTGGACCAATGCCTTAAAGAAAAGTGAGCATGGATTACTTCAAACATCAATGTACAGGTTGCCTAATGTGCTCAAATGTCAATCCAATTGGTGACTACAAAATTCTTTCTTCCTAAGATTATATATTCAACCTCAAGCCTGTTGAAAATGTCTAATCCTATCACTCACTTTATACATTTTTTGATTTCCTATACTCTCTACTGATATCTGCTTTCCTACATATTTTCCCCAGTTCATAATTGTGACTGACTCTTCACATGAGCTGACATTTACATTCATTCTCTATGCGAAACCCTATTGCTAAAAAACTTTTGGTCCAAATCATATACTCACTCTTCTTTCTATACCTACCGAATATCTTCTTTATCCTACCGACAATCCCTTATTGAATGGATGTTCTCTTCGACATTCAATCATCCAAGGTACAATGTCCTATGCCATTCAATATATATTTATCTGAGACACCTGTGCAGCATGTATTTCAAAGCTAAGTATCCTAATCAAGGGCCCAATGCCATTCTGGGCTTCAAATCTTACCTAGATTTCTGTTTTCATACTTATATTTCACCTGTATATTCTTGTAAATATCGCAGGTTCCCAATACCATTTTTTATTCCGCAAAATGTTTCCTACCCCAAATTGAACATGTTATTATCCCTAACCATACACTGTTCCCTCAATCTAACTTTACAAAATAGCTGTGACAGAGTTGGTCTTCCAATAAAGGAATGTAGGGAATCTTCCACCTCCTGAGAACCTCAAAGGTCCATGCAGAATGATCCCTGGAGAAGATGTAGGCAGCTATGAAGGACCTGAGAGAGCAAAAGTCATCTTCCATGGCAAACATTCTGTACAGGATGAAGGGATGTGTCTGAACCAGCTTCTATCTTCTTAATGTAGAGAAGATTGACCAAACCAGGCCTGTTTGGAGAGCTCTGTTCAGGTGCCTATGGTTGATATAAAATTCTAACTTGTGAAAGTGTCTCAGGAATTAGGGGCAGCCTCCATCTCATGGGACACTTGGAAGCAAGTGTTTGGACAAAGTGGTTGCCAAGGCAGTGACCTCATTCAGTTTCTGAAGAAAGTGAACTACCTCACTTCCTTGGTTATGGTACTCTCTGAACTTGGGATCCAGGAAGCCAGGCACACAGTGCCAGTCCCAGTCCCAGTCCCAGTGGTCACACTTGTTTGGTTCTACCAAGGACAGAGTCAGTCTTCCTTGGTACCTACTGCGGTGAGTATTGCCAAATGCCAGGAGAGCTCTGAAGAGGGGCCTTTCCTTTGAAAGCAGGTAGTGGTTCATCACTGGCTCCTGACGACTTCACAGGGTGGACAAGGAGACCAGATCTGAAACAAGACAGGCTATTTTGGGGGAACATAATAAGTCTCACCTGTCAGAAGACACTCCGGGTACTCACAGACCTGCTTTGGAGAAGGAGGTGCCTTTGTGGCTGTGGGTGTTAGTTTGTGGTTTTGTCTCATGTTCTGAGAATAGGTAGGAAAGGTGGTTTGTTTGGTTTAAAATGGAATGTTTCTTATAAGTCGTTTGACAAGGTGAATGTTTCTATGTCTAGTATCCCACTGTGTCCATGGTTGTAGGCATTAAAAAATAAAATGCATCAATGGATGTATCCTGTCTAGAAGAAAGCTTCCCAGCATTCATCCTGCCGAATTGATGAATGGACTGTGGCTTGCCTTATAAATGGGCAACACCTACTATCTTCCTAAGCTCCTGTTTTCTTCCTGAATTCTGGCCACTCTCCAGAATAGGCTCATGGTTTTGTGTCCAAGATATGTACCACCTCCAATCTCTGTGACATGCCCATGTACTCGATAGCTGAAGGGAATCGGAGCATCCCAGAAAACTCAGATATCAGTGTGACCAGGAATGTCTCAGTGGAGAAACCCTGATTTGAGCCTTTTGCTTACCTATTGTTCTGTTGCCCTAAATGTCAGGAAAGTCTTTGACTCAGGCCACCCCTTTGTGAAGCCTGAAGAAAACAGTTTTCAAATGGAATTTAATGGGTATCACCTGTGGCTCTTTGCTTAATTGCTTGGAAAGGGATGTGTCTGAATCAGCCCATTGGCCCTGTGTAAGTCTGTTGCTTAGATCTCAGCACCTGATGGATCTACAGAAAGATCCCATGTGTAAATCCAAAACCAAAATGGCCAAAAGAAGAGTCAATGTGGATGAAGTCTCTTGCCTTCCTCTCTAAGGTCTTGACCTCTATCAAGTTAGAATAGATATCCTTTGGGTCAAATAAGTTCTTCCAAGCCCTGCAGAGTCTAGGGCATAGGTGCTTGGATTTTCTTATGACTCCAATTCACACAAAGAATCTATACCCGACAGTCAGTAAGCCTCAAAATGGAGAAGCAGAGCAGTATTATGGGCAGGCCTATTTGATCACTCTTGGTCTCAGGAAGGGTGTCCAGGCCACCCTGACTTTAGGCAAATGAGGCATAAGAAAGCTAATTTTGGACACTGTCTTGGGCTGCGCCCCTCATGGAAACCTCCAGCCAGAGGTTATTATGAGTGTCTATATGGCAGAAGATGAGGGTCATGTGGGATTTTTTTGGTTTCAATTGTGGTCATTTGTGTGGTGGTTGGAAAAGAGATGACTGGGTCCACCTGGGTTTGAACTCTGGTGTGATCCCCTTAGAGACTGAGTTCTGGAATTGACCTCAGAAAAGAATTGCCATGAATTGTGTTGGGATTTTACGAGGCCACTCCTGACAGTCGCCCTTGGAAACTGATATCTAGGGCCACGGTTGCTTTCCACAGATCACTGGGAATCTCAGCCAGGATATCACATGATTTTATTCTGAAAGATTTGGCAGTCATTGTTGAGAGTCAAAACACACATGAACCTTACATTGTAGACCTCAATGGGCCTGGCTTCGTGTGAACTTTTGGCCACTCTTTGCAAAGAACTGCCTGTGAGAGTTCTCCAGAACTTTCATTGAAATGAGCTTCCTCACTATTTAATGGTTCCTAAATGAATTGAAACCCACAATGCCTCCAACTTGATCCTTGAAAATTGGCTAGATAAAAACCATGAAATTATTGACATTCCCATTACTATGTGGCACTGGAGAACTTTTTGATGTCCTGTGTCTGATCATGAGTCTACCAGACAGTGCTTTGATTGACTTGGTTTCATGAAAATGGTGTAGAACAGAAATACCAGTAAGTTGGAGCTTACTGAAAAGTGGAACTAGAGAGGTGGTGTGCAGGTGTGTGATAAAACATCTGTGTTGTGGCCATGTGGATCTGACATTGGCTTGCAAATGGCTTGTGACTGATATGGTGCATCCAGCAGAATCTTATATGTCTGAAACCTCTCCATATAAAGGCATAGTTTTATATGGAGATTTTCAAGGCAATGTTCAGAATCAGCTTGTTTTGGTCAAGGGGGAAATCTATGTGGGATTGAATCCTGGTTGTTACATTCTCCTGCAGACCCTGACCCACCACACGTTACAGAACTCCCTCCAGCACTGGGTCCCAGTTGAACTCATTGTATTTCGTGAAGCAAATACCAAACTCCCAGTGCAAGAAACAACACGAAAAGTGGGGGATGACCAAATGACTTCAAAGTCCACACAGGGAGACACTTATCCTTAAGTGGCCACAGTTTACCTACAAAGAGTGAATTCAGCACTGCTGCCTCATGTCCTTTGGAAAATAAGAAACCATGTCCTCCAGGTCACATAGATGCAGACACAGCTTTGATGCTCTCAATAGAAAGGAAGCTAAAGCTCCTGATAACAACATATATTTCAAGTGCCTAACCTCAGAGGCAGTTTCTTAAGGAGTCTTTAGGCCGGCAGAGCTCCATGTTTGTGGAGTGTTTACCTGTTAGACCAGGACGCTAGAAAACACCACTGACTCCAATTAAAATCAAATTAAAGCAAGCTTATTATTTCCACTGGTCGGGCTGCGTCTCCCTCCCAAAATGGTGGTAACAATACAGCAACCGCACTTTTCCTACAGCCCAGCTTTATAGCTCAGAAAGTTACACAAAACGGGGGTTACAGATAACAGATCTCTGACAAGCATCACACTAATGGTAGTTTAGATTTTTTTTTGCTGTCCCCAACATCAGAATTTATGAGGACCATTAGAGCCTCAGAGAGGGTCGTTTTCTGGCCAGGGAAGGCCAATATTTATGAGGTGTCACTAACGTTTCAGAGAGGGCTGATATCTGGTCAGAGAGCAAGGAATGGGTGAGTTCAAGGCACTGGCTGGCATTCCAAGCAGGTTCAGAATTTCAGTAATTTATAGTTAAGCCAAAACTATCTTTTCATGGCTTTGTGGCAAGATGGCTACCAATTTTAATAAAAGATCAGGTTGGGTCTATCATTCCCCCCTTTTCTAATGTGTCCCTTTCAAATCTTTGATAGGGTAGGGGAAGAGCACTGAGGAAATTTTAATCATTCAGGTAATAGTCTCCAAATTTTTAGAACTCACCCCAAACTGAATTCCTGATTGTACCTGACTTAATTATTTACTTATATTGATAGTCTATTTATTTTTGGCTTCATTGTTGTAAGAAGAGAGGCATCACACATTTTGGCTTCTTCTGAGCTGAGAGAGGGTGATGTGAGGGGGCATGGCATGAGGGACATGAGTTGCCTTTTGGAATTCAGTTTAAGGACATGAGTTGCCTTTTAGAAGTCAGTTTGTTTTGAAGTCTGGTTGGGAAAGAACAGGTTGTAAAGGCATCTGAGGATGGATTCTTCTATGACAGAAACAAAAACCATGAGTACTGAATAAATGTTGCAGCAGCTGGAACATGTCACTGTATAGAAGTTCCCTCACCAGTCTTTAATATCCCCAGTTATCAGGTCTGTCAACTTAATATTTAACTTTTAGTGTTACAGTTGTCCTTCCCCATAAGTTACAGTCTAATAATTTATTGTCACTGATCTTGCAAAATCCTTTTACTAGTATTATCTCTGTGTCTAATAGAGAAACTTTTAATTCTGTTACTCAGGGCTGGATAATCGTACTAGCAAACACCAAGCCTACCTGTGTAGGTTAGGAATATCTGTAGACCTTAAACTAAAAACTTCTGCCTCTGGAAGCTCCTCTTGATAGTCTCTTTTTATGGTTATCAGGCATTCTCGTCTGAGAATCCTTCTTTGTAACCTCCAGTTTTACTTATTTTGGGAGGCTAACATAAAGTGTATACCTTAAAATATTATTATTATTATTATTTAAAATGCACAGGAATGGCTGTATTTTGGTATTTACTGTCTTTGCTAAGTGTTTAAGATGAAGCAGTCAAACTGACTTTTGTTTCTATCTATTGTTAACAGTCAGCTGAGCTTTTATGGGAGACATTTCTAGGGAATCTTGAGAGCAGCTTCTCAGTTCTGCTAGTGTCATTTGCGCTAGGTGGGTCCAGGTCTTGCTTGACCATGTGGCTTCCCTCGGAAGCATCAGGGATGTCTCCCTTCTCTGATGACTCTCCTCTTCGTAACAAATGCACTGATTGGCTTTCTGTTCTCCAGTGGTCTCTTTTATCTCCCTGATCAGGAGGTTATGTGGCTCAGAGTTGCAAAGCTCTTTAGAGAAGTACCCTGTTCCCTGAATTTAGACTGACTCAGAGGGCAAGAGCCAAATATTGGTTTTCTTGGCCCTTTCATTTAACTTTAATTTTAAATCCTAATCTTAAAAATTCAACAAATAAATTTTAACATCCTTACATTAAGAGTACTGGGCTTTAATGTCTATAACTTTATAATTATTTATTTTTTTAATAAATTGGGATCTGTATTATTCTGTCTGTATTATAGGTGATGACTTATTATCTTGAATAAACCCATATTGTGTTCTTAAAGCAACACATTTGTAAAACAATAACAGGGAATCTTTAGATCACTTATAAGAAAATTTCAAAATAAAATTAACAAAAGTAAAAATACTTAGTTTGTGTAATACCTACCCTGAATTTTTTGGCTGAGTTATACATTATATCCCCTGTTTGAGATCCTAGTAATCTTGACAGAAAAAAAAAAACAGCTTTTGAACATAACTTTAAATGAAATAAAATCTGACCTACTGCTTTTGTAGTTATTCTAACATGTAGTAAGTTGGGACACAGAGCCTTATCTCAGGTAAGGCAGGGCTCTTTATAAATCTCAAGGGTTTTAGTTCTAAAGTGGAAATTTGTTTTTTTAAATATCATTTTACAAAGTTTACATAATTTGTTTGAGGTCACATGAACATTAGCTAACATGATATGATATCACATTTAAAACATGAATTAAAGAAAGGCTGAATGTTCTTAACCTTTACATAGATTAGGCTCTCATTAAATTAAAAATATATTTAAATTGTTCCCAATGTAAAAAGTAACATAAAACTTTACATGTCTTATTAATAACAGGTAAATGAATGCCCAATATATATTTTTACCATACAACTTCAGAATAGCAGCTTGATATAATGCTCTTTTAAGTTTCTACCTTACAGACTTGTATACCTGGAAGATATAAGCACATTAATAGCATCACAATTACATGGATGTTTCTACATTATCCCAGTTAAGCTTTTAAAGAAATGGCAGTACAGTGCTCTAAAACAACAGTTCTCATTTAATCATTTGTTTAATTTTTATGTTTGCTTGCTCTAGAAAAAAATAAAACTTAATAAACACAATGTTATTGGTAAACTTATGTTGTAAGAAATTTTTGTCTCTTTAACACATGACTGATTTTTACAATCTTATACATACTTTAGTACAAACTTATACAGACCTTAGTTAATCAATCAGATATCTAACAAAAGTACTCATGAATGAGTAATCCCATATCATATTTACTTTACTAATTTATCAAAATATTAGACAAATGTATTGAACAGTGTAAACCATTTTTTTTTGTTGAAGGAAACGTCCTAGAACCAAGTCATATTAGACATTTTATAGACATTAATATTTTATTAGATTTTTGAACACCTAGAAAACTCTTAAGCTTAAATTTAAAGACATTTATTTTTATCTGTTTTTCAAATTTCAATTTAACCATTTAAATGACCTGAATTGAAGATCTTTGGATCCACTTTTTAAAATTTGTTTTTATGAGCGCTCCTTTTATATGTTAATTTGTGTATCATATGTATGATATACGGACATATGTATATATAGACATACAACACATAACAAAAGTGTGCACACATAATAATAGTAAAGGCCTTGTAGCTTTTCGCAGGTGAAATCTCCATTGCAATGTTTCAAAAACTCCACAGTTGGTCAAAGATAGATCTGATCAGAAAAACATTAGCCTAGGTCTGCAGGATCAAAATCATGAGCTCAAAAAAAAACCCCAGAAACTAAGGAAAAAAGTAAGAGTCCTAGAAAAAATGACTGGCCAGTAATTTGTAAATACCATATCATTTACATTTTTTCTTCCTTAGGCCCCAGAGCAGTCTGATACTGAGCTTGCAGGCTTCTTTCATTTGCATTTCAATCTAAGTCCTGTCTGAGGTCTGGAAGGAGCAGGAAAAAACTGCTATTCTGAGCAGACACCTCAGGCCTAAGTCATTTTAACCATAATTTTCAGGTTAGGATGTTGAAAATTATGATACATGTTTAAGATACAACTCACAAAATTTTATATCTTTACATCTTTTTTTATCAACAGAAACCATATTATGATTTACTATCCTTGTCCAAATTAATGCACTGATACACACAGTGATATTTTCTCAGGCTCCCCAATTCAAAATTGGTGAAAAAAAAAGCCTGAATGATTGGGAAGTTACTTGCCAACTTGGAAGTAGAGTTCTTTAGTTTTCCATCCTAAGTATTAAAGTCCTCTGGAATGAATTATCTGAAATCATAAACTAAACAATTACCTAATCCCGACTTTTAACTGCAAGATTGTGCAATGCTTCAAAAACCCATTCAGATACCAGATTGTTACAATAGAACATCATAATTTAGACACATTTAGCTAAGATCATTCCCAAGAAACAATTTATAATATCAACACATTATTGCACATATCTTAAAGGGCCAGAAACAAAGACACAAAACAGACAGAAAGGAGCTCCAGACTATGGCTGACAGACAGAAGCCTTTAAAACAGAGCAGATAAGAGAAAAATCTCCTACACCAGTGGCAATATAGATGTCCCCACAAGGGAACCAGATGTTTTCACAGAGGGGCAACCTGAAATGTTAAATCAAGGGTCTACATGGTGACTTTACTGCATATAGTGTCCCCTTTTTCTTTTTCTCTTTTTTAATAAGACAGAGGTGGCATAATCCTTACAGTTCAGGTAAGGAAGGAGGAAATTCCCTGAAGCAACAGGGCTTTGGCAGCGGCTGCGAGTCCCTCAGTCCCTCCTTTTACTTACAGGATTAGCTTCTCTGGTTCGGTTCCACCCCAAGCAGGATCCATCTCCTAACATTTCAGTAGTCAGGTCTCAAAAAGATCCAGGGCGGAGGGGGAGGTGGTATATCAAAATTTGTAACTTAAAGTTCGGTTCCTGAATTGAAGCCAATTAATGACAATTTAATAATGAGGACAGTGTTTAGAGAAAAAGAAAAATGGGGTTTGATTGCTTTACTAACAAAGGAGAAACACAGGGGACTCTTCCCAAAGTTTGTGACTCTCCTGATCTACAGAGACAAGGGGTTTTAAAGTAGTTTCACTTGTTAACCTGGGAGATACTCAGTTCTTAGATCCCCAGCAGGCATTGCCCTCTGCAGTGGGTGTGCTCCAGTCAGCCAGCTAGGGGCTTCTCTCATCCTGCTTAACCAAGGGTGGTAATGTTCATTGCAGTTCCTTTAATCACAGTCCAAATGGGTGTCAGGCTTACTTGCTTTATTACCCATTTCCACATCCAATATCCTTAAGTTTTTACCACAGAAATCACACAACAAAATGCACAAAAACGAACAAACAAAAAAATACCATATAGAACACAGAACAACACACACACAAAAAAAAAAAAAAAAAAACAGAAACCCTGCACCAAAACAGAAAATCTGAGGAGCAATGCAATGTATTGATAAAGCTCAGGGGTACAAGTGCGTGTGTGCCCGTCGGCACCTCTCTATCCTTCCAGAGCAATTCCCTACAGAACAGAACAGAGGAAAGAACGATTCTCCTTACTGTCCTGGACAGGAGTATATGTGAGCCTCCCGAGGCCACCTCTCTGTCATCAGAATAGATCTCCCTTAACCGAATATTACATGTTATAAAGGCACCACTTACATATGGAGACGTCCTCCACCAGGTGCTTCCTAACAGTTTTAGTTCGGTGGTTCACTGTAGTGCTCCCCGGACCAAAGGCTCAATCCAAGGTCTTGGAACTTGGCTCTCCAGCCTGGAGCCCTGGAGGGAAGGCCAGCTTCAGAATTTCCAGCAGTCTAGTCTTGTGATATGCTTGGGCAGGGTCATCTCGCTGGGAAACAGCAAAATGTTAGACCAGGACACAAGATCACACACTCCAATTAAAATCAAATTAATGCAAGCTAATTATTTCAACTTGCCAGGCTGTCTCCCTTCCAAAATGGCAGGAACAAGACAGCAACCCCACGTTTCTTAGAGCCCAGCTTTATATTCCAGGAAGTTACACACAAGGGGTTTTACAGATGCCAGAACTTTGACAAGCATCACACTAATGATAGTTTACATTTTTTTTTTCTGGCCCCAACATCAGAAATTATGAGGACCATTAGAGCCTCAGAGAGGGTCGTTGTCTGGCCAGAGAAGTGCAATATTTATGAGGTGTCACTAAAGTTTCAGAGAAGGCTGCTATCTGGTCACAGAGCCAGGAATGGGTGAGTTCAAGGCCCAGGCAGGCATTCCAAGCAGGTTCAAATTTTACAATAATTTATAGTGAAGCCAAAATTATCTTTTCATGTCTTTGTGGCAAGATGGCTCCCAAATTTAATAAAAGATAAGGTTGGATCTATCAACCCTGTCCCTTACATTTGGAAACCCCATTACCACCTACAAGGTGGTGAACTCCTGAGAATTTTCCATTCCAGATAAGTATTCATTGATTTTCTAACTCTTCTCCTCTAATTGTGTCTTACTTAGAGTGAAGGTAATGTCAAGGCATTGTTCTGGATGAGAGTGGGAAGATTTTTGTGTACCACATATTTGCATACACATTGGATTCATTATCTAATTTTCCATTCGAAATACTGAATCCCTGACACTAACCCATACCCTACTAGACTCTGAATACTAATCCTAATATGATGGAGAAAAATAACCTAAACAGAATAGAAATACAAGCAGTTCAGAGGATACATGGTGTTTAGTTGGATTTGCCTTTTGCATGATAAAGGAATGGTGTAATAAATCTAATCAATTTTTTATTGAAATAGTTCTCCATGTGTTTTTATACTTAACAAATATGTGAATTCCTGTCTCCCTTTCTCTGTAGCCTATTCAGCACATGTATTTCTATATGCACATATAGAATCCTACATGTTATCACACCTATAGTTTTGTGATTTGGCTGATTAAACGCTGTTGGAACTGAAAATTCAAACTATGGGTGAGCTTCCTAGTAGAACAACATTATACATAAAACCATGTTCAGTAAAATAAATATTTTTGCATCTGTGGATGATATATATTTCACGATGAATTTTGATTGGCATATATATTGCTACTTTTTAATGTCTGTGTGTGTATGTGTGTGTGTGTGTATGTGTCCAGATTTTTTAAAATAAAATATATGTGTCTTATTATACACTCGCTAAATTCATTGATATACAAGTATGTGGTTTTATAATCAACTTTTCACAAGTTTATTCTCTTAAATAATCATCCACCTGAAATACATATTTGTTTCCTAGTATTGAAAACTAACTTCAGTGAATGGTGCATTCAAATCCTAATCTTTCTACAGTAATCGACCCAGTTTAACATCAATGCAAGTAGATTCTTATGGGTCATGATATGTATTTTGACGTTCATTTTTTCACAATACTGGTACGTTACTATTTCTTCAGTTTATGCACATCATTGGATATATATTTCATCCACAAGTTAGCAAAATTATAGGCATTTGTTTCACTTTCAATCACTTCCTGCTTCAGAACACATGTATTCCTCCATGTTTCTTGACTGGTCTTTTCATGAGACTCCTTTCCAACACATTATTTTCTATTTCCATAATCACATTGAAGCAAAACTCACACACTGTTCATGATAAACCATAACCCTAATATTACCATTTGATGTATGACTGGTTGGAATGAATGATTGTATATCAATATAAGATTTCTTATATATTTTCAGATATCAATTAAATCCATCATTTAAAGTGCAACCAGTAATATTATTTATTCAGAGTATGGTCTATTCTTATATTATGTCTATATTCATAAACACAGGGTACACCTCTTTGTAAACCCAATATAATTTATACGTTTTCAAAATATTGCTCCCAGAAATGTTGGACGAAATACTCATGTCACCTGATCAACATATACATTTTATCACAGTAATATTCTGGACACAAAGTGCAAAGGTCACACTTCTGATTGTACCAAACCCTAAATGGAAAGTGAACATGGATTACTAAAAACATCCATGTCCATGTTGCCGAATGCTCTAAAAAGTCATTCCTATTTTTGACAACATATTGGTTTCTTCCTAAGATAATATATTCAAACTCAACCCTGTTGAAAATATCTAATCCAATATCTCAATTTATTCTTTGCCTGATTTCGTAATGTCTCTATTGATGTCTGCTTTCCTACATATTTTCCCCTTTCATCATTATGACTGACACTTCACATGAGCTGACAGTTACATTCACTATCTAACCAAAACCCTATTTCTAAAGAACTTTTGTTCCAAATCCTATACTCACTCTTTTTTCTAAATCTATAGACTATCTTCGTATTTCTACCGAGTCTCCCTGTTTGATTTGATGTTATCTTCGACATTCAATCATCCAAGGTACAAGGTCCTATGCCATTGTATATCGATTTATCTGAGACATTGGTGCAGAATATAATTCAAAGATAAGTATTCCAATCAAGGGGCCAATGCCTTTCTGGGCTTCAAATCTTACTTAGGTTTCTGTTTTCAAACATATATTTCACCTCTATATTCTTATTAATATCGCAGGTTCCCAATACCATAATTGATCCAGCAGAATGATTCCTAATCCAAATCGAACATGTTATTAACCCTAACCATACACTGTTCCCTCAATCTAACTTCACAGAAGAGCAGGGACAGAGTTGGTCTTAAAATAGAGGAAGGTAGGGGATCTTCCACCTGCTGAGAACCTCAAAGATGCATGCAGAAATTATCTCTGGAGAAGATGTAGGCAGCTATGAAGGTCGTGA
Organism: Callospermophilus lateralis; assembly: GCF_048772815.1. Lineage (NCBI taxonomy): Eukaryota > Metazoa > Chordata > Mammalia > Rodentia > Sciuridae > Callospermophilus > Callospermophilus lateralis. Next base: position 1,344,130 of record NW_027513445.1, read on the forward strand.
GAAAGCAAAAGCAATCTTCAATGGTAAACAACCTGGTAAGGATGAAAGGTTGTGTCTGAATCAGCCTCTCTCTGCTTAATGTAGAGAAGATGGACCAAACCAGGCATGTGTGGAGAGCTGTTCCCGGGTGATTATGGTTGATATACCTTTCTATCTTGTGAAAGTGTCAGAGGAAGTAGGGGCAGCCTCCATCTCATGAGACCCTTAGAAGCAGCTGTTATGATAAAGTGGTTGCCAAGGCAGTGACCTCATTCATTTCCTGAAGGAAGTGACCTCACCTCACTTCCTTAGTGATGGAACCCTCTGAACTTTGAATCCAGGAAGACAGGCACCCAGAGCCAGTCCCAGTCCCAGTCCCAGTAGTTTTACTTGTTTGGATTTAATAATGAGAGAGTCATTCTTTCTTGCTAACTACTGATGTGAGGATGGAAAAATGCCTGGAAAACTCTGAAGAGGGGTCTTTCCTGAAAAAGCAGGTAGTGGTTCACCGCTGGGTCCTGACAACTTCACAGTGTTGGACAAGGAGACCAGACCTGAGACAGGACAGGCCATTTCGGGGGAACATAGTATGGCCCACCAGTCAGAGGACACTTCGGATAGTCCCAGACCTAATTGGGGAAGGAGGTGCCTTTGTGGGTGTGGATGTGAGTTTGTGGTTTTGTCTCATGTTCTGAAAATAGGTAGGAAAGTCAGTTTGTTTAGTTTGGAGTGGACAGTTTCTAGTAATTATTTTGAACAGGCGAGTGTTTCTATGTCTGTGTATCTCACTTTGTCTGTGGTTGTAGACATTAGAAAAGAGAATGCATCAATGGATATGTCCTGTCTAGTAGAAAGCTTTCCAGCATTCATCCTGCACATTTTATTAATGGATGGTGGCTTGCCTGATTGATGGGCAACATCTGCTATCTTACTAAGTTGCTGTTTTCTTCCTGAATTCTGTCCACTCTCCTGAATAGGCTCATGGTTTTGTGTAAAAGATATATACCACTTCCAAGCTCTGTGACAAGGCCATATACTGGATAGCTGAAGGGAATTGTGAGCATCTCAGAAAACTCAGATATCAGTGTGACCAGGAATGTCTCAGTGGAGAAACCCTGCTTTTGGCCTTTTGCTTACCTATTTTTCTTTTGCCCTGAACGTCAGGAATGTCTTTGCCTCATCCCCACACCTTGGGAAGCCTGAAGAAATCAGTTTTCAAACGGAAATAAAAAGGGCATCACCTGTGGCTCTTTGCTTAATTGCTTTGGAAAGGGATGTGTCTGAATAAGCCTCTTGACCCTGTGTGAGCCTGTGGCTTAGATTCTCAGCACCTGATGGATCTAAAGAAAGATCCCATGTGTGCATCCAAAATCAAAATGGCCAAAAATCAGTCATTGTGGATGAAGTCTCTCGCATTCTTCGGTAAGGTTCCAGACTTCCATCAAGTGAGAATAGTGATCCATTGGGTCAAATAAGTTCTTCAAAGCCCTGCAGATGCTAGCCCATAGGTTCTTGGGTTTTCTTATGAATCCAATTCAAATAAAGAATCTAAACCCCACAGTCAGTAGGCCTCAAATTGGAGAATTGGAGCAGTATTAACGGCAGGCCTATTTGATCACTCCTGGTTCACGGGAAGGGTGGACAGGCCACCGTGACTTTAGGCAAATGAGGGGAAAGGGAGATTATTTTGGACACTGTCTTGTGCTGCGCCTCTCATGGAATCCTCCAGCCAGAAGTTATGATGAGTGTCTTTATGGAAGAAGATGAGGGCCATGTGGGAGTGTTTTGGTTTTAATTGTGGTCATTTGTGTGGTGGTTGGAAGAGATGACTGGGTCCACCAGGGCTTCATCTCTGGTTTGATTCCCCTTAGAGATTGAGTTCTGGAACTGACATCAGAGAAGTATTTTTAGGGATTGTGTTGGAATTTTAGTAGGCCATGCTTGAGAGTCGCCCTTGGAAAATGAGATCTTGGCCCAGGTTGTCTTTCTACAGAGCACTGGGAATCTCAGCCAGGATATCACATGATTTTATTCTGAAAGAATTGGCAGCCATAAATGAGAGTCAAACCACTCATGGACCTCACATTGTAGACCTCAATGGGCCTGGCTTCTTGTGACTTTGGCCACTCTTTGGGATTTTCCATGTTCAGTAAACTGAATATTTTTGTATCTGTGGACGATATATATTTCATGCAGAATTACGATTGGCATATATATAGCTACATTTTAATGTCTGTATGTGTGTGTGTGTGTGTGTGTGTGTGTGTGTGTGTGTGTGTGTATATACTCTCCAGATTTTTCAAAATATTAAACATATGGGTCTTAATGTACACTCCCTAAATTCATCCATATTCTTGTATGTGGCTTTATAAACAACTTTTTCCAAGATTATTCTAAGAAATATTTATCAACCTGAAATACATATTTCTTTCCTAGTACTCACAACTAATTTCAGTGAATGGAGAATACAAATCGGAATATTTCTACAGTAACTGACCCTGTTTAACATTAATGCAAGTAGATTCTTATGGGACATGATGTGTATTTTGACGTTCATTTTTATTCAACACTGGTATATTACTATTTCTTCAGTTTATGCACATCACAGGATATATATTTCATCCACAATTTCGCAAAATTACACGCATTTGTTTCACTTTCAATCACTTCCTGCTTCAGATCACATGTATTCCTCCATGTTTCTTGACTGGTCTTTTCATGAGACTTCTTTCTAAACACATTATTTTCGATTTCCATAATTAATTTTAAAGCAAAACTCTCACACACTTCATGCTAAACCATAACCCTAATATTACCATTAGATATATAACTGGTTGGAATGAATGATTTTATGAAAATATATGATTTCTCATATATTTTCAGATATGAATTCAATCCATTATTTAAAGTGGAACCAGTTATATTATTTATTCACAGGTTGGTCTATTCATGCATTATCTCTATATACATAGACACAGGGTACACTTCTTTGTACCCGAATACTAATTTATAAGTCTTGAAATATCGCTCCCAGAAATAGTGGAAGAAATACTCATGTTACCTGATGTACATATACTTTTTATCACAGTAATATTCTGAACACAAAATGCAAAGGTCAAACTTATGATTGTATCAAAGCATAAATGGAAAGTGAATATGGATTACAAAAAACATCTATGTCAGGGTTACCTCATGTTTTCAAATGTCATTCCTATTGGTGACTACATATTTGTTTTTTCCTAAGATTATACATTCAATCTCAACACTGTTGAAAATGTCTAATTCTATCACTCACTTTATATTTGCCTGATTTCATAATGTCCCTATTGATATCTGCTTTCCTACATATTTTACTCAGTTCATCATTGTGACTACCTCTTCACATGTGCTGACATTTACCTTCACTCTCTAACCAAGACCCTATTGCTAAACAACTTTTGGTCCAAATTATATACTCACTCTTCTTCCTAAACATACCGACTCTCTTCCTAATCCTACGGACTATCCCTGTTTCAGTGGATGTTCTCTTCTACAATCAATCATCCAAGGTACAAGGTCCTATGCCATTCTATATAGATTTATCTGAGACAAGTGTGCAGAATGTAATTCAAAGCTAAGTATCTCAATCAAGGGCCCAATGCCCTTCTGACCTTCAAATCTTACCTAGATTTCTGTTTTCATACTTATATTTCACCTCTATATTCTTATAAATATCGCAGGTTCCCAATACCACTAATCATCCTGCAGAATGATTTCTAAGCCAAATTGAACATGTTTTTAAACCTAACCATACACTGTTCCCTCAATATGACTTTACAGTAGAGCAGGGAAAGAGTTGGTCTTACAATACAGGAATATAGGGGAATTTCCACCTGCTGAGAACCTCAAAGGTCCATGCAGAAATGATACCTGGAGAAGGTGTAGGCAGCTATGAAGGACCTGAGAGAGCAAAAGTCATATTCCATGGGAAACAACCTGGTCAGGATGAAGGGTTGTGTCTGAATCAGCCTCTCTCTTCTTAATGTAGAGAAATTGGACCAAACCAGGCTTGTGTGGAGAGCTGATCCCGGGTGCCTATGGTTGATATACCATACTAACTTCTGAAAGTGTCACAGGAAGTAGGGGTAGCCTCCTTCTCATTGCGACCCTTGGAAGCATCAGTTAGGACAAAGTGGATGTCAAGGCAGTGACATGATTCAATTCCTGAAGAAAGTAAACTCAACTCACTTCCTTGGTGATGGAACTCTTTGAACTTGGGATCCAGGAATCCAGGCACCCATTGCCAGTCCCATTCCCAGTCCCAGTGGTCTCACTTGTTTGGATTTACCAAGGACAGAGTCAGTCTTGGTATCTACTGATGCGAGGATGGACAAATGTCATAAAAGCTCTGAAGAGGGGCCTTTCTTGTAAAAACATGTAGTGTCTCATTGCTGGATCTTGCCAACTCCACAGAATTGGCCAAGGAGACCAGATCTGACACAGGACAGGCCATTTTGGGGGAACATAGTATGACCCACCAGTAAGAGGACATTTCAGATAGTCACAGATGTACTTGGGGGAAGGAGGTGCCTTTGTGGGTGTGGGTGTGGGTTTGTGGTTTTGTCTCATGTTCTGAGAATAGGTAGGAAAGTCAGTTTGTATGGTTTGGAGTGGACTGTTTCAAGTAAGTCGTTTGACAATGCGAGTGTTTCTAAGTCTGTTTATCCCACTGAGTCCGTGGTTGTAGACATTAGAAAAGAGAATGCATCAATGGGTATGTCCTGTCTAGAAGAAATCTTCCCAGAATTCATCTTGCCCAATTTAAGAATGGACTGCGCTTGAATCGTGAATGGGCAACACCTACTATCTTACTTAGTTCCTGTTTTCTTCCTGAATTCTGACCACTCTCCAGAATAGGCTCATGGATTTTTGTCGAAGATATGTACCACCTCCAAGCTCTGTGACATGTCCATTTACTGGATATCTGAAGGGAATGGGAACATTTCAGAAAACTCAGATATAAGTGTGACCAAGAAAGTTTCAGTGGAGAAACCTTGCCTTGGGCATTTGCTTACCTATTGTTCTGTTGCCCCGAACGTCAGGAATGTCTTTGCCTCTGTCCCACACTTTGGGAAGCCTGAAGAAATCAGTTTTCAAACGGAAATAAAAGGGCATCACCTGTGGCTCTTTGCTTAATTGCTTTGGAAAGGGATGTGTCTGAATCTGCCTCTTGGCCCTGTGTAAGGCGATGGCTTAGATCCTCACCACCTGATGGATCTAAAGAAAGATCCCATGTGTGCATCCAAAACCAAAATGGCCAAAAGAGCAGTCATTGTGGATGAAGTCTCTCGCCTTCCACTATAGGGTTCCTTAACTCCATCAAGTGAGAATAGGGATCGTTTGGATCAAATGAGTTCTTCAAAGCCCTGCAGAGGCTAGGGCATAGGTGCTTGGTATTTTCATGACTCAAATTCACTTAAAGAATCTAAACCCCACAGTCAATAGACCTCAAGTTGGAGAAGCAGAGAAGTATTAACAACAGGCCTATTTGATCACTCCTGGCTCACAGGAAGGATGCCCAGGCCACCCTAACTTTAGGCAAATGAGGAGCAAGTGAGGTCATTTTGGACACTGTCTTGGGCTGCACCACTCATGGAAACCTCCAGCCAGAGGTTATGATGAGTGTCTATATGGAAGAAGATTAGTGCCATGTGGGGTGTTTTGGTTTTAATTGTGGTCATTTGTGTGGCTTTTGGAAGAGATAACTGGGTCCATCTTGACTTGAACTCTGGTTTGATTCCACTTAGAGACTGTGTTCTGGAACTGACCTCAGAGAAGGTTAAAGGTCCTATGCCATTGTATATCGATATTTCTGGGACATTTGTGCAGAACGTAATTCAATGATAAGTATACCAATCAAGGGCCCAATGAACTTCTGGGCTTCAAATCTTACCTAGATTTCTGTTTTCATACTTATATTGAAAGGTTAATAAAATAGGTACTTGTCACTTGCTGTTTTTCTGTATGATTAAAAAAACACTGTTGAAATCTTGAGAACTGTTTGCTATTCTTGGTCCCAGAATGTGTTTTCCCCCACTTCCAAACTGCAGAATGTACTCCGTCACCCATTTGAACGCAAACCGCCCACTCACCCTGACCCATCAATAAACTTCCCTCCCTGCCTTCTCCAAGGAAAGTATATAAGCACTTCTTAAGCTGTTCTCAGGGCTCTCTGCTCTATTCAAGTGAGCTCTGAATAGACCAGACCCGCAATTAGCCCTTTGCTGTTTCATGAGACAGTCTCTTGGTGGTCTCCTCCTCCAACGCTCGCTCGATCTTTACATCTGGTGGCCCCAGCGAGATCCAGCAGCCACAGAAGAAAGACCCCCAATAAGCTCCTCTGGGTTAAATAAGGCCCCTCTTTCTGGTTTCAGTTTTCAGGTTAGGGCTTGGCAAAATTGCTATCGGTGACGAGCGTGAGCTCTCTATGATGGTGGCTGACAGATATGTCATAGAGCCACAAGCCATGTCCCTGGGGAATGGACTCGGGAACTCGAGGAACAATAGTCTCCTCGACTCAGTGACATTCTGTTTCGGATTCGGTATTGCAGCCCATTGAGTTTGCCAGCTACTCAGTCCTGGTTTCAGTATTGGATGTCCATTCCCCGTCTTTATTTTCTTGTCTTGTCTGTGTCGTGTATCCTTGCTTTCACTGTCTGTGTATCTTTCTTAATGGGACAGAGCACTTCAATACCTCTGTCCCTGATCCTTGATCATTGGACCAAAGTCTGCTTAAGGGCTCAAAATCTTTCTTTTTCAGTAAAACGCCAGACCTGGCAGATTCTGTGTCTCAGAATGATCTACCTTTGGAGTCGGATGGCCCCTAGAAGGTTCTTTCTACTTCGCCACGCCAGCCAGACATTCTGACTCTGGAGGATGACTAAGAAAGTCGGGGCTCAGATCTTTTCCCCTAACTCAGGGTAACTTTTGAAGTATAGGGGACCCCAGTAAACTTTGAAGTGAATACAGAAGCAGTATACTCAGACCTTAAGGCCCCATTGGGCCCTCTATCAAATGAAAGGTCTGTAGTTCAAAGGGCTAATGGCAGTAAATATCGGGCTTAGACAACTAAGAGTACATTTGACCTGGGGAACGGAAACATCCATCACTCCTTCCTTGTAATCCCAGAATGCCTGTACCCATTAATGGGCAGAGATCTGCTCACCATGCTCTGGGCCAAAATAAATTTTAACCCTAAAGTCCCCGAAATGAAATTTCTAAATCCTTCAGTAAAAACTCTTATAGTCACAGCTTTAACTATGTTAGTAGAAGATGAACATCAACTCTTCACACCCCCCAAGCTGATCAAACAGGCAAGCTACCCCAGAAATGGATAACAGATTACCCAGATACCTGGACAAAAACTGCTGGTTTAGGCCTGGCCGTGAAAAAACCTCCAATAACAGTGGAGTTAAAAACCTCAGACTCACCAATCAATGTCAAACAATATCCTCTAAGCAAAAAAAAGCTAAAAATGGATAAGGCCCCATATTTAGAAATATCTGGCCTTAGGGTCCTAAGGCCCTGTCAATCAGCCATGAACACTTCCCTGCTACCAGAAAAAAAAAAAAATCCAGGAACTGGGGACTATCGCACCGTTAAAGACCTAAGAGAGATCAACAACAGAATGCAGGACATTCAACACACAGTACCTAATCCGGACAATCTGCTTAGCACTCTGAACACTGAGAGAAAATGGTATACTGTTCTGGACAAAAAAGATGCTTTCTTTTTCTTGCCTATGAATAAAGATAGTCAGTTGCTGTTTGCTTTTGAGTGGGTAGACCCGGAAACCATAACGTCTGGTCAACTAACTTGGACTAGACACCCACAGGGTTTCAAAAACTCCCGCACTCTCTTGGATGAAGCCCTCTGCAGAGATCTCAACAACTTCAGAACTATGCAACTCAAAGTCACACTGCTTCAATACGTGGATGACAAGCTACTGGCAGCCAACACCAAGAAAAACTGTGAGTCTGGGTCCCAAGCACTATTATCCCACCTTGCTAAACTCAGGTATAGAGCTTCTGCCAAAAAGGCCCAAATTTGCTAGCATGAAGTCATCTTCCTGGGCTATTCCCTTAGGGGCAGTAAACGATGGCTAACTGAGCCCAGAAAACAAACCGTTTTGCAGATACCACCCCCATCTAACAGGAGACAACTCAGAGAGTTTCATGGGACTGATGGCTTTTGCAGGTTATGGATACCTGTGTTTGGGTCCTTAGTTGCTCCTTCATACCCGCTGTTAAAGGGAGATCCCCATTTCCAATGGACCCCTGAGCACCAGGAAGTTTTTGATAACATCAAAGTACACTGACACTGAACGCCTCAACTTCACTGAGCCCAGCCTTCAATGTCAGAAAGCCCTACACTACGTTACAAATGTACATCAACTCACTCACCTTGGTTCAAAGAAACTACAGGCATTCCTGAAGGATCAAGAACAGAGTTTTCCACTAATCGACTCACAGCGAAAGGAAATATCTGAACGGGTAACAAAAGCCTGTTGGGTCTGTCAATTGGTTAATGCTTACCCTTCCAAGCTTCCTGCAGGAAAGCACCTATGAGGAACCAGACAAGGACAATTCTGGGAAGTGGACTTTCTGAAATTAAGCCAGCAAGGTATGAACTTAAAAATATCCTAGTCTTTGTAGATATATTTTCAGGATGGATTGAAGCCTTCCCCCCCCACACACAAAACAAAAACAAAAACAAAAACAAAAAACAAACAAACAATGGTGCAAGTAGTTTTCAAGAAGATCCTGAAAGATATTTTTCCAAGATACGGTCTGCCTAAGGTAATAGGGTCTGATAATGGACCGGTGTTCATGGCCCAGGTAAGTCAGGGGTTAACCAGGACCCTGAGGATTAATTGGAAGTTTGATTGTGCTTATACACACCAGAGCTCAGGACAGGTAGAAAAATAAATAGAACCATTAAAGAGACCTTAACAAATTTAAGCTTAGAGACCGGCATAAATGATTGGACTATTCTCCTGCCTGATGCACTGTTTCCTGCGAGAAATACTCCCTCTGTTTCTTTGTGTAAACTCACTCCCTATGAAATTCATTATGGTGCTGCTCCTCCAGTAAGGGACCTAACCCCCACTCTAAGGCCTAACGATCCCTTCCACACCCCCTTGCTTGACAGACTTAAAGCTCTTGGAAGAACTCAGCGATACCTGTGGAAACAGCTGGCCACTGCCTACCAACCTGGGGACGAGGGGACTCCACATCAATATCAAGTAAGAGACTTCATCTACATAAGACGACATCAAGTGTCATCCCTGGAACCCCACTGGAAAGGAACATACCAGGTGCTACTTCAAACTCCTTCAGTGGTAAAAGAAGACGGAATCACTTCCTGGATCCATGCCTCTCATCTCAAGCCTGCGCCGAGTCCAGATTCTGGTTGGAAACTTGAAAAGACTGGTAACCATTTCAAATTAGGTATTCGCCATGTGGATAAGTCTATAGACTCTCCCCTTGGCCACCAGTAGTCCTAACATTCATCAGCCCATTCAGCAGCGATGGCTGATCACAAATCCTACTAGACAAGAAGTATGGTCTATCTTGCATACATCTCCTTTACGGACCTGGTGGCCATCTCTCCACCCAGACAGTTTTCAGCTGGCTATAGGTCGTTCCTATTGGGATATCCTTGATGAAAAGGATCCCAATAATATTCAATTAAATCCCTTCTCTACCATAGATAATGGAAACAAACATTATGGATGCAGGGACACGCGAGCCAGATTCAGGTAGGCTAGCCTAGATTACTATGTTTGCCCGGCCGACTATCAAAGCCACAAACAGCCAGGGCTGTGTGTGGGAAAAGCCGACTTCTTCTGTAAGTCATGGGGATGTGAGCATACAGGGGCTGCCTGGTGGAACCAAACTCCTCATCAAATTCAGTACACAGCATTGGCCATATTACCAATTAGACAACCAAAAACTATGGCCCACAGAGGGGTCTCTAGATCCTCAATTTTTGCGTGACCTTTTTAACTTCATCAAGTGCTCAAAAGGGTGGAAGGAAATTTCCCTATGTAGTCCTTTTCCCTCCTTCTCTCACATCCTGTACAATGCTTTTCCAATAGTTTCTCACCCTCAGCCTTCTGCTCTAGACTCTCTGCTGTCATTCCCACCTCAGCAACCTGATTTCTCCCCTCCAATTACTAGAATAGAAACCCAAACCTCTGCCAGATCTCAGACCATTGCCTCCTTGCTGAGGTAGCAGGTACTGAGGCACCCCTCGACCCACTCACTCTTCTCTTCTCTTGACAGTGCCCATACTGGGTCCCACCAGGTAATCTAACAAGCTAACCCAAAGATCAAACCAGCTGAGAAGAGCCCTCAGACCACTATCCAAGATGTAATGAAAATGGCCTTTAAAGTTGCTTTGTCATCACTGAAAACAGGTTACTAAAAATTTAAAGTCTCTCACCGGCTTTGTGGGATACTCACTCCCGTCTTCCCCTCTGCTCTACCCATTCTACTGCTCAAGTTTTTGTTGCTAGGAAAATCCCAAACGCTTTTCCCATTATTTTTTTACATCTCCCCTTCCTCATTCTCAGATCCACTGAGCTGCTCTCAGCCTCGACTACCCCGTCTTCCCCCTCTATACCAGGCACAGAGAAAAGTCTTAAATGACCTTCTCCAGAAGTCTTCACCAAGGCTTATTTTAGGTCTTTCAGCAAAAAAGTCCCTCTGAATGAGTTCAATGTAGATAAACTTCCTCTTTTCGTGTTGTCCTGTTCTACTTGGCCACTGGCTGGAAGAATCACCACTCCTAAGCTGGACACCCCCTTACTAGTTTTTCACAAAATATGTGAACAAGGCCTCTGGCCTTGAGCTGGGACTTCACAGAGATGGCTACATTTCTAAGATTAAATATTTACCAACTGGGCTCCGTGGTGACAGCTGGCAGGGAGAAAAAAAGAGACAAAAAGCTGTTTCCTTCCTAGGTGTCCTTGAACAGTTAACTTGCCAAGAACTGAGGAAAGAAAAAAACAGAAACAAAAACTGCTTTTTGTGAACTTCTGCAGACTGTGGACTTCTGAGCCCCTTCCCTTACATGTTGGGTACAAATTCTAAAACTACCGAAACTTGGGGTTCAGGGAATTAATTGATTACAACAGAGGCAATGCCCTGTAAATCGGGATGCACCCAAATAAGACTGTTTTTCTGTCTTCTGTGCTATCTTAGGAGCCTTGCCTTGTCCGTCCCTACAACAGTATAATTCTATACACTTTAACATTGTTTATGTTTTCATAAAATGGTCAACAGATGTGATTAATTATGTAATGATGCAGATGTTTTCCAGAGTGCTCTATCATGATGCAGGTTCATTTAAAATTCAAATAGGGGGGCATACAACCCAGTTCCACCTGGAACCTGTATCCCTCAATTTAGCCATCCTATTATTAACAATAGTTGCTTCAGGGGTGGCCACAGGAACAACTGCCCTTGCCCATGGGACAAAACAAATGACACAAATAGAAGCAGCAATAGACCAAAACATAAGATATTAAAGACATCCATCACAGCTTTACAGGAATCTGTAACCTCTCTCTCTCTGAAGTTGTTTTACAGAACAGGCGAGTGTTGGAACTCCTCTTCATGAGAGAAGGGGGCCTTTGTGCTTGCATTGAGGGAAGAATGTTGTTTCTATGACGACAATCCTGGAGTTGTAAAAGAATCTATGAGAAAATTAAGAAAACACCTTGAAGAGCGTCAACGAGAGAAAGTGGCCCAAAAAGGATGGTTTGAGTCTTGGTTCACACCATCCTCCTGGTTAACTACACTTTTATCCGTCCTGGCCGGTCCATTAATAATCCTCATATTATTGCTAACTGTAGAACCCTATTTGCTCAACTGTGTAGTTTCCTTTCTAACCCAAATCGAACCTGTAATTAAACATAACCATACTCTGTTCCCTCAATCTAATTTTACAGAAGAGCGGGAACAGAGTTGGTCTTAAAATACAGGAATATAGAGGATCTTCCACCTGCTGAGAACCTCAAAGGTCCATGCAGAAATGATCCCTGGAGAATATGTAGGCTGCTATGAAGGACCTGAGAGAGCAAAAGTCATCTTCCATGGCAAACAACCTGGTCAGGATAAAGGGATGTGTCTGTATCAGCCTCTCTCTTCTTAATGTAGAGAAGATGGACCAAACCAGGCGTGTGTTGAGAGCTGCTCCTGTGTGCCAATGGTTGATATACCATTCTAACTTGTGAAAGTTTCACGGGAAGTAGGGGCAGCCTCCATCTCATCAGAACCTTGGAAGCAACTGTTAGGAGAAAGTGGTTGCCAAATCAGTGACCTCATCCAGTTCCTGAAGGATGTGACCTCACCTCACTTCCTTGGTGATGGAACTCACTGAATTTGGAATCCAGGAAGCCAGGCACCCAGAGCCAGTCCCAGTCCCATTCCCAGTGGTAGAACTTATTTTGATTTACCAAGGACAGACTCAGTTTTTCTTGGATTTACTGATGTGAGGATGGCCAAATGCCAGGAGAACTCATAAGAGGGGCGTTTCTTTAGAGAGCAGGTAGTGGCTCACCGCTGGCTCTTGACAACTTCAAAAAGTTGTCCAAGGTGACCAGATCTGACACAGGACATGCCATTTCGGGGGAACATAGTATGGCCCCAGTCAGAGGACACTCGGGATAGTCACAGACCTACTTGGGAAACGGAGGTGCCTTTGTGAATGTGGGTGTGAGTTTGTGGTTTTGTCTCATGTTCTGATAATAGGTAGTAAAGGTGGTTATTTTTGGTTTAGAGTGGACTGTTTCTAGACAGTTGTTTGACAAGTTGAGTGATTCTATGTCTGTGTATCCCACTGTGTCCGTGATTGTAGACATTAGAAAAGAGAATGCATCTATTTATGTGTCCTGTGGAGTAGAAAGCTTCCAAGCATTCATCCTGCCCAATTTATGAATGGACTGCCGGTTGCCTTATGAATGGGCAACACCTACTACTTTCCTATGTTCCTGTTTTCTTCCTGAATACTGGCCACTCTCCAGAATAGGCTCATGGTTTCTTGTCCAAAATATGTACCACCTCCAAGCTCTGTGACAACCCCATGTATTAAATAGCTGAAGAGAAAAAGAGCATCTCAGAATATACTGATATTGTTGTGAACAGGAAAGTCTCAGTGGAGAAACCCTGCTTTGGGTCTTTTGCTTAAATATCGTTCTATTGCCCTGAATGTCAGGAAGGTCTTTGCCACAGCCTACCTGCTTGTGAAGCCGGAAGAAAACAGTTTTCAAATGGATATGAATGGGCATCACCTGTGGCTCTTTGCTTAAATGCTTTGGAGAGGGATGTGTCTGAATCACCCTCTTGGCCTGTGTGAGGCTGTGGAATATATTCTAAGCACCTGATGGATCTAAATAAAGATCCCATGTGTGCATCCAAAACCAAAATGGCAAAAAATCAGTCATTTTGGATGAAGTCTCTTCCCATCCTCTGTTTGGTTTCTGACCTCCATCAAGTGAGAAGAGGGATCCTTTGGGTCAACTGAGTTCTTCAAGCCCTGCAGAGGCTTGCCCATAGGTGCTTGGGTTTTCTCATGACTCCAATTCACATAAAGAATCAATACCTGACAGTCAGTTGGCCTCAAATTGGAGAAGTGGAGCAGTATTAAGGACAGGCCTATTTGATCACTCCTGGTTCACAGGAAGGGTGTCCAGGCCAGCCCCACTTTAGACAAATGAGTGGCAACGAGCTTAGTTTTGACACTGTCTTTGACTGTGCCTCTCATGGACACCTCCAGCCAGAGGTTATAATGAGTGTGTATATGGAAGAAGATGAGGGCCATGTGAAAGTGTTTTGGTTTAATTGTGGTCATTTGTTTGGCGGTTGGAAGGGATGACTAGGTCCACCTGGGTTTGAAATCTAGTGTGATTTCCCTTAGAGACTGAGTTCTGGAACTAACCTCAGAGAAGTATTGCCATGAATTGTGTTGGGATTATAGAAGGCCACTCATGACAGTCTCCCTTAAAGCCTGAGGTCTAGGCCCAGGGTGACTTTCCACAGAGCACGGTTATCTCAGGCAGGATATCACAAGATTTTTTTCTGAAAGTCTTGGCAGCCATATTTGAGAGTCAAAACACAAATGGACCTCACATTGTAGACCACAATGGGCCTGGGTTCATGTGACCTTTTTGCCACTCTTTGGGAAGCATTGCTAGTGCGAGTTCTCCAGACCTTTCATTGAAATAAGCTTACTCAGCACTTAATGGTTCCTGAATAATTGGAACCCACAGTGCCTCCAACTTCATCCTTGAAAAATGACTAGATAAATACCATGACATTTTTGAAATTCCCATGACCAGCTGGCACTGGAGAACCTTTGGATGTCCTGTTGCTTATCAGCAGTGTACCAAACAGTGCCTTGATTGACTAGGTTTCATGAAAATGATGTAGAACAGAGATGCCTGTAAGTTGGAGCCTGCTGAGTAGTGGGCCAAGAGCAGTAGTGTGCAGGTGTGCAATAAAACATCTGTGGTAAAGATATGTGGATCTTCCATTGGCTTCCAAATGGCTTGTGACTGACATGGTGCAGGCAGCAGACCCTTATATGTAGAGGCATCTTTTTATATGTAGAGGTTTCAGGGCAATGTTCAGAATCAGTTTGCTATGGTCAAGGGGGCAAGCAATGTGGGATAGAAGCCTGGTTGGTACATTCTCCTGCAGACCCTGACCCACCACACGTGACAGAACTCCCTCCAGCACTGTGTCCCAGTTGAACTCATTGTATTTCGTGAAGCAAATACAAAACTCCCAGTGCAGCAGCAAGAAACACCACGAAAAGTGGAGAATGACCAAATGGGTACACAGTCCACATGGGGAGACACTTAGCACACAGTGACAACAGTTTACTTACAAAGAGAAAATTCAGCACTGCTGCATTATGTTCATTGGAAAATAAGAAACTATGTCCTTCTGGTCACATAGATGCAGACCCAACTTTGATGGTCTCAGTATAAAGGAAGCTAAAGCTCATGACAACAACATATATTTCAAATGCCCAACTTCAGATAGAGTTTCTACAGAAGTATTTAGGCTCTCAGAGCTTATTGTTGGTGGAGTTTTTACCCTGTTCCTTACTTTTGGAAACTTTTCTACCACCTCCCAGGTTGTGAACTCCTGAGCATTTTTTATTCCAGATATGTATTCAAAGATTGTCTAACTCTTCTCCTCTAATTTTGTCAAACCATATTTAAATTTGGAACCAGTTATATTATTTATTCGCAGTATGGACTATTCATCCATTATCTCTATATTCATAGACACAGTATACACCTATTTGTACCCTCAATACTAATTTATATATCTTCAAAATATTGCTCCCAGAAATGGTGGAAGAAATACTCATGTCACCTGATCTACATATACTTTTTATCACATTAATATTCTGGACACAAAAAGCAAAGGTCACACTTAAGATTGTATCAAAGCCTAAATGAAAAGTGAGCATGGATTACTAAAAACATCCATTTTAAGGTTGCCAAATATTCGCAACTGTCAATCCTATTGGTGACTACATATTTGTTTCTTCCTAAGATTATATATTCAAACTCAACCCTGTTGAAAATGTCTAATCCTATAACTCACTTTATACTTTGCCTGATTTCCTAATGTCTCTATTGATATCTGCTTTCCTACATAATTTCCCCAGTTCAACATTGTGAATGACTCTTCACATGAGCTGATATTTACATTCACTCTCTAACCAAAACCCTATTGGTAAAGAACTTTTGGTCCAAATCCTATCCTCTCGCTTCTTTCTAAACCTACCGACTATCTTCCTAATCCAAATGACTATCCCTTTTGGACTGGATGTTCTCTTCCACATTCAATCATCCAAGGTACAAAGTCTTATGCCATTGTATATGGATTTATCTGAGACATCTGTGCAGAAATTGATTCAACGCTAAGTATCCCAATCAAGGCCCCAATGCTCTTCTGGGCTTCAAATCTTACCTAGATTTCTGTTTTCATACTTATATTTCACGTCTATATTCTTATAAATATTACAGGTTCCCAATACCTTTATTCATCTTGCAGAATGATCCCTAACCCAAATCGAACCTATTATTAACCCTAACCATACACTGTTACCTCAATCTAACTTTACAGAAGATCAGGGACAGAGTTGCTCTTACAATACAGGAATGTAGGGGATCTTCCACCTGCTGAGAACCTCAAAGGTCCATGCAGAAAAAAAATCACTGAAGAAGATGTAGGCAGCAATGAAGGACCTGAGAGAGCAAAATTTATCTTCCATGGCAAACAACCTGGTCAGGATGAAGGGATGTGTCTGAATCATCCTCTCACTTCTTAATGTAGAGAAGATGGATGAAACCTGGTCTGTGTGGAGAGGTGTACCCGGGTGCCTATGGTTGATATACCTTTTTAACTTGGGAAAGTGTCAAGGAAGTAGGGGCAGTATCCATCTCATGGGACACTTGGAAGCAACTGTTAAGACAATGTGGTTGCCAAGGCAGTGAATTCATTCAGTTCCTGAAGGAAGTGACCTACATCACTTCCTTGGTGATGGAACTTTCTGAACTTGGGATCCAGGAAGCTAGGTATGCAGAGCCAATCCCAGTCCCAGTCCCAGTGGCCTCCTTGTTTGTTTTTACAAAGTATAGTGTCAGTCTTTCTTGGAACCTACTGATGTGAGGATGGCCAAATACCAAGAGATCTCAGAAGAGGTGCCTTTCCTGAGAAAGCAGGTGGTGGCTCACCCATGGGTCTATACAGCTTCACAGAGTTGGCCATGGAGACCCGATTTGAGACAGGACAGGCCATTTTGCGGGAACATAGTATGGCCCACCAATCAGAAGACACTCCTGATAGTCACAGACCTACTTGAGTTAAGGAGATGCCTTTTTGGGTGTGGGTGTGAGTTTGTGGTTTTGTCTTATGTTATGAGAATAGGTAGGAAAGGCGGTTTGTTTGGTTTGGAGTGAACTGTTTCTAGTAAGTCTTTTGACAAAGCGAATGTTTCTATGTCTGTGTATCCCACTTTGTCCGTGGTTGTAGACAATAGCAAAGAAAATGCATCAATGGATGTGTCCTGTCTTGTAAAAAGCTTCCCATCATTCATCCTGCCCAATTTATAAATGGACTGTGACTTGCCTTATGGATAGGCAACACCTGCTATCTTCCTAAGATCCTGTTTTCTTTCTGAATTCTGGCCAATCTCCACAATAGGCTCATGGATTTCTGTCCATGATATGTACCAAATCCAAACACTGTGACATCGCCATGTACTGGGTAGCTGAAGGGAATGGCGAACATCTCAGAAAACTCAGATATCAGTGTGACTAGGAAAGTCTCAGTGGAGAAACCCTGCTTTGGGCCTTTTGCTTACCTATTGTTCTATTGCCCTGAATGTCAGGAAGGTTTTGCCTCATGCCACCCCTTTTTGAAGCCTGAAAAAAAATAGTTTTCAAATGGAAATGAATGGGCATCACCTATGGCTCTTTGCTTAGTTGCTTTGGAAAGGGATGAGTCTGAATCAGCCTCTGGGCCCTGTGTGAGGCTCTGGCTTAGATTCTCAGCACTTGATGGATCTAAAGGAAGATCCCATGTGTGCATCTAAAACCAAAATGGCAAAAAGATCAGTAATTGTGCATGCAGACTCTTGCCTTCCGCTCTTTGGTTCCTGACCTCCATCAAGTGAGCATTGGAATCCTTTGGGTCAAATGAGTTTTTCAAAGCCCTGCAGAGGCTAGACCATGGTGCTTGGGTTTTCTCATGACTTCAATTCACACAAAGAGTCTATACAGGACAGTCAATAAGCCTCAAGTTGGAGAAGCAGAGCAGTATTAAGGGCAGGCCTATTTGATCACTCCTGGTTCAAAGGAAGGGTATCCAGGCCTCCCTGACTTTAGGTAAATGAAGGTCAAGGGAGACTTTTTTGGACACTGTCTTGGGGTGACCCCTCATGGAAACCTCGAACCAGAAGTTATGATGAGTGTCTATATGGAAGAAGATGAGGGCCATGTGGGAGTGTTTTCTTTCAAATGTGGTCAATTGTGTTGCAGTTGGAAGAGATGAGTTTGTCCACTTGGGCTTGAACTCTTTTTTGTGTCAAAACACACATGGACCTCACATTGTAGACCTCAATGGGCCTGGCTTCATGTGACCATTTGGCCACTCTTTGGGAAGCTTTGCCTGTGAGAGTTCTCCAGAGCTTTCATTGAAATGAACTTCCTCACCATTTCATGGTTCCTGAATGAATTGAAACCCACAGTGCCTTCAACTTCATCGATGAAAAATGGCTAGATAAATACCATGATATTTTTGAAATTTTCATGACCAAGTGGCACTGGAGAACCATTGGATGACCTATTGCTGATCAGGAGTGTACCAGACAGTGCCTTGATTGACTGGGTTTCATGAAAATGGTGTAGAACAGAGATGCCAGTATGTTGGAGCCTAATGAATAGTGGGCCTAGAGCAGTGGTGTGCAGGTGTGTGACAAAACATCTGTGGTGGGGCAATGTTGATCTGCCATTGGCTTCCCAATGGCTTGTGACTGACATGGTGAAGCCAGCAGACAATTCTATGTAAACGCATCTTGTTATATGGAGAGTTTTCAGTGCAATGTTCAGAATCAGTTTGCTACGGTCAAGGGGGCAAGCTATGTGGGATAGAAGCCTGGTTGGTGCATTCTCCTGCAGACCATGAATCACCAAATGTGACAGAACTCCCTCCAGCTCTGTGTCCCTGTTGATCTCCTTGTAATTCGTGAAGCAAATACCAAACTCCCAGAGCAGCAACAAGAAACACCAGGAATACTGGAGGATGACCAAATGGCTTCACAGTCCATATGGGGAGACACTTAGCCCGCAGTTTACCTACAATGAGAGAATTCAGCACTGCTTCCTCATGTTCATTGGAAAATAAGAAACCATTTTCTCCAGGTCACATAGATGCATACCTAGCTTTGATGGTCTCACTACAAAGAAGCTAAAGCTCCTGACAAGAACATATATTTCAAGTGCCCTAACTCAGAGGCAGTTTCTCAAGAACTATATAGGCCAGCAGACCTCCATGTTTGTGGAGTGTTTACCCTTTCCTTACTTTTGGAAACTCCTCTACCAACTCCAAGGTTGTGAACTCCTGAGCATTTTCCATTCCATATATGTATTCACAGATTTTCTAACTCTTCTCTTTTAATTGGGTCTTTCTTGGGACGAAAGTAATGTCAAGGCAATGTCCTGGATAAGAGTGGGAAGATTTTTGTGTAGCACATATTTACATACACATTGAATTCATTTTCCAATTTTCCAATCTATATACTGAATTACTGACACTAACCCCTACCCTACAAGACTCTGACTACTAATCCTAATAAGATTGATAAAGATGAACCAAACAGAATAGAAATACAAGCAGTTCAGAGGAGTCATGGTGTAGAGTTGGACTTGCCTTTTGCATTATATAAAGTAGGAGTTATAAATCTATTCAATTTTTTGTTGAAATTTCTTTCCATGTGTTTTTAAAGTTAACAAAGATGTGAATTCCTGTCTCCCTTTCTCTGTACCTATTCGGCACATCAATTTTTAAATGCTCATATAGAGTACTAGCTGGTACCACACGTGCATTCTTGTGGGGTGGCTGACTTGGCAGTTACAAATTGTAAGAGATCACTACTCCTAAACGCTGTTGGAACTGAAAATTAAACCTATCGGTGAGCTCCCTAGTTGAACAACATTATACATAAATCCATATTCATTCATATATATATTTATGTATGTGTGGATAGTATATATTTCATGGTGAATTTCGATTGGCATATATATTGCTATTTTAATGTCTCTGTGTGTGTGTGTATGTATGTATATTATATATATATATATATATATATATATATATATATATATATATATATACTCTCCAGATTTTTCACATTATGAAATATGTGTCTTATTATACACTCCCCGAATTCATTCATATTCATATGTGTGGATTAATAATGAAATTTTCAAAAGATTATTCTCAGAAATATTCATACACCTGAAATACATATTTGTTTCCTAGTACTGACAACTAAAATCAGTGAATAATGCATACAAATCCTAAAATTTCTACAGTAACTGACCCAGTTTAATAGCAATGCAAGTAGATCCCTATGGGACCTGATGTGTATTTTGACGTTCATTTTTTTCAACACTATTACATCACTATTTCTTCAGTTTATGCACATCATAGGAAACATATTTCATCCACAAGTTAGCAAATTTATACACATTTGTTTCACTTTCAATCACAACCTGCTTCAGAACACATGTATTCCTCCATGTTTCTTGACTTGTCTTTTCATGATACTATTTTCCAAACACATTATATTCGATTTCCATGATCACTTTTGAAGCAAAATTCACACAGAATTCATGATAAACCATAACCCTATAATTACCATTAGATATATAACTGGTTGGAATGAATGATTGTATATCAATATAAGATTTCTTATATATTTTCATATATCAATTCAATCCGTTATTTAAAGTGGAAACAGGTATATTATTTATTCACAGTATGGTCTATTCATGCATTATCTCTATATTCATAGACACAGGGTACACCTCTTTTACCCCCAATACTAATTTATATGTCTTCAAAAATTTTGCTCCCAGAAATGGTAAAAGAAATACTCATGTTATCTGAGCTATATATACATTTTATCATTCTGGACACAAAAGGCAAAGTTCATCCTTATGATTGCACAAAAGCCTAAATGGAAAGTGAACAAGGATTACTGAAAACACCCATGTCCAGGTTGCCTAATGCTCTCAAATGTCAATCCTATTGGTGACTACATATTTGTTTCTTCCTAACATTATATATTCAAACTCAACCCTGTTGAAAATGTCTAATCCTATCACTCACTTTATACTTTGCCTGACTCCCTGATTACTTGATTGATATTTGCTTTCCTACATATTTTTCCCAGTTCATCATTGTGACTGACTATTCACATGTACTGATATTTACATTCACTCTCTGACCGAAACCCTATTGCTAAAGAACATTTGGTTGAAATCCTATACTGACTCTTCTCCGGAAACCTACTGACTATCTTCCAGATCCTACCGACTATCCCTGTTTGAGTGGATGTTCTCTTCTACATTCAATTATCCAAGGTACAAGGTTTATTGTCATTGTATATCAATTTATCTGAGACTTTGTGCAGAACGTAATTCAAACCTAAGTATCCCAAACAAGGGCCCAATGCCCTTCTGGGCTTCAAATCTTACCTAGATTTCTGATTTCATACATATATTTCACCTCTATATTCTTATAAATATTGCATTTTCCCAATACCATAATTCATTCAGCAGAATGATTCCTAAACCAAATCAAAAGGGTTTTTAACCATTACCATGTATTGTTCCCTCAATCTAACGTTACAGAACAGCAGGGACTGAGTTGTTCTTAAAATAGAGGAATGTAGGGGATCTTCCACCTGCTGAGAACTTCAAAGGGCCATGCAGAAATGATCCCTGGAGAAGATGTAGGCAGCTATGAAGGATCTGAGAGAGGAAAAGTCATCTTCCATTAGAAACATCCTCGTCAGGATGAAGGGTTTTGTATGAATCAGCCTCTCTCTTCTTAATGTAGAGAAGATGGACCAAACCAGGCCTGAGTGGAGAGCTGTTCCCGGGTGCCTATGGTTGGTATACCATTCTAACTTGTAAAAGTGTCACAGGAAGTAGGGGCAGCCTCCAACTCATGGGATCATTGGAAGCAAGTTTTAGGACAAAGTGGTTGCTAAGGCAGTGACTTCATTCAGTTCCTGAAGGGAGTGACCTCACCTCACTTCCTTGGTGATGGAACTCTCTGAACTTGGGATACAGGAAGCCAGGCAACCAGAGCCAGTCCCAGTCCCAGTCCCAGTGGTCTCAGTTGTTTGGATTTACCAAGGACAAATTCAGTCTTTCTTGGTATCTAATGATGTGAGGATGGCCAAATTCCAGAAGAGCTCTGAATGGCGGTTGTTCCTGAGAAAGCAGGTAGTGGCTCAGCAGTGTTTCCTGACCACTTCATTAAGGTGGCCAAGGAGACCAAATCTGAGACAGGACAGGCAATTTTGGGGGAACTGTGTATGGCCCACCAGTCAGAGGTCACTCTGGATAGTCACAGACATTCTTGGGGGAAGGAGGTGACTTTGTGATTGTGGGTATGGGTTTGTGGTTTTGTCTCATGTTCTGAGAATAGGAAGGAAAGGCAGTGTTTTTTTGTTTGGAGTGAAATGTTTCTAGTAAGTCGTTTGACAAGGCTAGTGTTTCTATGTCTGTGTATCTCACTGTGTCCGTGGTTGTACACATGAGAAAAGAGAATGCATCAATGGATGTGTCCTGTCTTGTAGAAAGCTTCCCAGCATTCATCCAGCCCAATTTATGAATGGACTAGGGCTTGCCTTATCGATGGGCAACACCTGCTATCTTCCTAAGTTCCTGTTTTCTTCCGGAATTCTTGCCACTCTCCAGAATAGGCTCATGGTTTTGTGTCCAAGATATGTACCACCTCCAAGCTCTATGACATGGCAATGTACTGGATAGCTGATAGGAATGGCGAGCATCTCAGAAAACTCAGATATCAGTGTGAACAGAAAAGTCTCAGTGGAGAAACCCTGCTTTTGGCATTTTTCGTACCTATTGTTCTGTTGCCCTGAATGTGAGGAAGGTCTTTGCCTCAGGCCACCCCTTTATGAAGCCTGAAGAAAACAATTTTGAAATGGAAATGAGTGGGCATTACCTGTGGCTCTTTGCTTATTTGCTTTGGAAATGGATGTGTCTGAATCAGCTTCTTGGCCCTGTGTGAGGCTGTGGCTTAGATTCTCAGCACCTGATGGATGTAAAGAGAGATCTCATGTGTGCATCCAAAACCAAAATGGCCTAAAGAGCAGTCACTGTGGATTAAGTCTCTCGCCTTCCTCTGTGAGGTTCTTGAACTCCGTCAAGTGAGAATAGGGATCCCTTGGGTCAAAAGGGTTCTTCAAAGACCTGAAGAGGTTCTTGTGTTGCCTTATGACTCCAAATCGCAAAAAAATATATATATATATACCTGACAGTCAGGTTTACTCAAATTGGAGAAGCATAGCAGTATTAACGTCTAGCATATTTGATCACTCCTGGTTCACATGAAGGGTGTCCAGACCACCCTGACTTTAGGCCAATAAGGGTCAAAGGAGTTATTTTGGACACTCTCATGGACTCCTCCCCTCATGGAAAACTCCAGCCAGAGGTTATGATTAGTGTCTATATGAAAGAAGATGAGGGCCATGTGGGAGTGTTTTGGTTTGAATTGTGTTCATTTTTGTGGCGGTTTGAAGAGATGACTGGGTCCTCCTGGGCTTGAACTCTGGTGTGATTTCCCTTAGAGAATGAGTTCTGGAACTGACTTCAGAGAAGTTTTGCCATAAATTTTGTTGGGATTTTAGAAGTCCACCCATGAGAATCACCCTTGGAAAGTGAGATCTAGGCCCAGGGTTGCTTTCCACAGAGCCCTGGGATTCTCAGCCAAGATATCACATGATTTTATTCTGAAAGACGTGGCATCCATAGTTGAGAGTCCCAACACCCATGGATGTCACGTTGTACATTTCAATGCGCCTGGCTTCATGTGACCTTTTGGCCACTCTCTGGGAGGCCTTTTCTGTGAGAGTTCTCCAGAGCTTTCATTGAAATGAGCTTCCTCACCATTTAATGGTTCCTGAATGAGTTGAATCACACAGTGCCTCCAATTTCATCCTTGAAAAATGCCTAGATAAATACCATGAAATTTTTGAAATTCCCATGACCAGGTGGCACTGGATAACATTTGGATTTCCTGTTGCTGATCATGAGTGTACCAAACAGTGCCTTGATTGACTTGGTTTCATTAAAATGGTGTAGAAGAGAGATGCCAGGAAGTTGGCACCTTCTTAGTAGTGGGCGTAGAGCAGTGGTGGGCAGGTGTGTGATAAAACATCTGTGGTGGGCCCATGTGGATCTGCCATTGGCTTCCAAATAGCTTGTGACTGACATGGTGCAGCCAGCAGACCCTTCCATGTAAAGTCATCTTGTTATATCAGATGTTTCTTGGCAATGTTCAGAATCATGTTGCTATGGACAAGGAGGCAAGCTATGTGGGATAGAAGCCTGTTTGGTGCATTCTCCTGCAGACCCTGACCCACCACATGTCACAGAATTGCCTCCAGCACTGTGTCCCAGTTGAACTCATTGTATTTCATGAAGCAAATGCCAAAGTCCCAGTGCAGCAGCGAGGAACACCACGAAAAGTGGAGGATAACCCGAAGGCTTCACAGTCCACATGGGAAGACACTTAGCCCCCAGTGGCCACAGTTTACCTACAAAGAGAGAATTTAGTACTGCTGCCTCATGTTCATTGGAAAAGAAGAAACCATGTCCTCCAGGTCACATAGATGCAGACAAAGCTTTGATGGTCTCACTAGAAAAAAAGCTAAAGCTCCTGACAACAACATATATTTCAAGTGCCCAACCTCAGAGGCAGTTTCTCAAAAAGTCTTTAGGCCAGCAGAGCTCCATATTTGTCCCATACTTTTGGAAACTCCTCAACCGCTTCCAAGGTTATGAACTCCTGAGCATATTCCATTCCAGATATGTATTCACAGATTTTCTAACTGTTCTCCTCTAATTGTGTCTTACTTGGGGAAAAGGTAATGTCAAGGAATTGTTCTGGATGAGAGTGGGAAGATTTTGTTTTAGCACATACTTGCATACACATTGGATACATTTTGCTATTTTACATTTGAAATACTGAATCCCTGACACTAACACATACCATACTAGATTCTGAATACTAATCCTAATATGATGGAGAAAAAAAACCCAAACAGAATAGAAATACAAGCAGTTCAGGGGAGGCATGTTGTATACTTGGACTTGCCTTTTGCATTATATATTGTAGGAGTTACAAATCTAGTCAATTTTTTTGTTGAAATAGATCTATGTGTTTTTAAAGTTAACAAATATCTGAATTCCTGTCTCCCTTTCTCTCTAGTCTATTAAGCACATGTATTTTTATATGCACATATAGAATCTTACCTGGTATCACACGTACATTCTTGTGAGTTACATGACTTGGCAGATACAAAGTGTGAGAAGAGATCACATCCTAAACGCTGCTGGAACTAAAAATTCAAACTATGGGTGAGCTTCTTAGTTGAAAAAAGTTATACATCAATCCATATTCAGTAAAATGAATATTTTTGGATCTGTGGATGATAAATATTTCACAGTGTAATTCGATTGGCATATATATTGCTACTTTTTATATTCTGTGTGTGGGTATTGTGTATATATATATATATATATATTCTCCAGATATTTAAAAAAAATAAATATATGTGTCTTATTATACACTCCATAAATTTATTCATGTTCATGTATGTGGATTTATAATCAACTATTCCCAAGATGATTCTCAAAAATATTCATTCACCTGAAATACATATTTGTTTCCTAGTACTGCAAACTAACTTCATTGAAGGGTACATATAACTCCTAATATTTCTACAGTAACTGACCCAGTTTACCATCAATGCAAGTATATTCCTATGAGACATGATATGTATATTGAAGTTCATTTTTATAAAACACTGGTACATTACTATTTCTTCAGTTTATGCACATTGTAGGATGTATATTTCATCTTCAATTCACAAATTTATAGGCGTTTATTTCACTTTTAATCACTTTCTGATTCAGAAAACATGTATTCCTCCATGTTTTTTGACTGGCATTTTCATGAGACTTCTTTCCAATCACATTATTTTTGATTTCCATAATCGCTTTTGAAGCAAAACTCATACACTCTTCATGATAAACCATAACTTTAATATTACAATTAGACGTATAACTAGTTGTTATGAATGATTCTATATCAATATATGATCTCTTATATTTTTTCAGTTATCAATTCAATCCGTTATTTAAAGTGGAACCAGTTATATTATTCATTAACTGTATGGTCTATTCATGCATTATCTCTATATTCATTCACAAAGTGTACACCTCTTTCTACCCTCAATACTAATTTATACGTCTTCAAAGTATTCCTCAAAAAAATGGTGGAAGAAATACTCATGTCACCTGATCTACATATACATTTTATCACAATAATATTATGGACAAAAAAAGCAAAGGTCACCCTTAAGATTGTACCAAAGCCTAAATGGGAAGTGAGCATGGATTACTAAAAACTTCCTTGTCCAGGTTGCCTAATGCTTTCAAATGTCAATCCTATTGGTGACTACATATTTGTTTCTTCCTAAGATTATGTATTCAACCTCAAGCCTCCTGAAAATGTCTAATCCTATCCCTCACTTTATACTTTGCCTGATTTAGTAATGTCTCGATTTATATCTGCTTTCCTACATGTTTTCCCCCGTTCATGATTTTGACTGAGTCTTCACTTGTGCTGACATTTACATTCACTGTCTACCTGAAACCCTATTGCTTAAGAACTTTTGGTCTAAATCCTATACTCACTCTTCTTTCTAAACCTACCGACTATCTTCCTAATCCTACCGACTATCCCATTTTGAATGGATGTTCTTTTCGAAATTCAATCATCCAAGGTACAAGGTCCTATGCCATTGTATATCGATTTATCTGAGACATTTATGCAGAAAATAATTCAAATATAAGTATACCAATTAAGGGCCCAATGCCCTTCTGGGCTTCATATCTTCCTTAGATTTCTGTTTTTATACTTATATTTCACCTATATATTCTTGTAAATATCATAGTTTCCCAATACCATTATTTGTCATTCAGAAAGATTCCTAACCCAAATTAACATGTTATTAACCCTAACCATACACTGTTCCCTCAATCTAACTTTACAGAAGAGCAGGGACAGAGTTGGTCTTACAATACAGGAATGTAGGGGATCTTCCACCTCTTGAGAATGTCACAGGTCCATGCAGAAATGATCCCTTGAGAAGATGAAGGCAGCTATGAAAGACCTGAGAGAGAAAAGTCATCTTCTCTGGAAAACAGCCTGGTCAGCATGAAGAGATGTGTATGAATCAGCCTCTCTCTTCTTAATGTAGAGAAGATGGACCAAACCAGTCCTAGATGGAGAGCTGTTCCCGGGTGCCCATGGTTTATATACAATTCTAACTTGTAAAATTGTCACAGGCAGTAGGGGCAGCCTCCATATCATGGGACCCTTGAAAGCATCTATTAGGACAAAGATGTTGCCAAGGCAGTGACCTCATTCAGTTCCAGAAGAAGGAACCTACCTCACTTCCTTGGTGATGGAACTCTCTGAACTTGGGATCCAGGAAGTTAGGCATGCGGAGCCATTCCAGTCGCAGTCCCAGTGGGCTCACTTGTTTGGATTTACCAAGGAGAGTGTCAGTCTTTCTTGGTACCTATAGATATGAGGATGGCCAAATACCAGGAGAGCTCTGAATAGTGACCTTTCCTGAGAAAGCAGGTAGTGGTTCACCACTGGCTCCTGACACCTTCACACAGTTTGGAAAGGAGAACAAATCTGAGAAAAGACAGGCCATTTCGGGGGAACATAGTATGGACCAACAATCAGAGGACACTCCGGATAGTCACAGAGTTTCATGGGGAAGGAGGTGCCTTTGTGGGTGTGGGTGTGATTTTGTGGTTTTGTCTCATGATCTGATAATACGTAGAAAAGATGGTTTGTTTGATATGGAGTGGACTGCTGCTAGTAAGTCGTTTGACAAAGCAAGTGTTTCTATGTCTGTGTATCTCACTGTACCCGTGGATGTAGACATTAGAAAAAAGAATGCAACAATCGATGTGTCCTGTCTAGTAGAAAGCTTCCCAGCATTCACCCTGCCCAATTTATGAATGGACTGCGTCTTGCCTTATTCATGGGCAACACCTGCTGCCTTCCAAAGTTCCTGATTTCTTCCTGAATTCTCACCACTCTCCAGAATTGGCTCATGGTTTTGTGTCCAAAATATGTACCACCTCCAAGCTCTGTGATATGGCCATGTACAGCATAGCTGAAGGGAATTGCAAGCATCTCAGATAACACAGATATCAGTGTGACCAGGAAAGTCTCAGTGGAGAAACCCTGCTTTGGGCCTTTTGCTTACCAATTGTTCTGTTGCCCTGAATGTCAGGAAGATCTTTGCCTCAGGCCACCCCTTTGTGAAGCCTGAAGAAAACAGTTTTCAAATGGAAATGAATGGGCATCACCTGTGGCTTTTTGTTTAATTGCTTTGGAAAGGGATGTGTGTGAATCAGCCTTTTAGCCATGTGTGAGGCTGTGGCTTAGATTCTCAGCACCTGATGGATCCAAAGAAAGATCCCATGTGTGCATCCAAAACCAAAATGGCCAAAAGAGCAGTTATTGTGAATGAAGTCTTTCGCCTTCATTTGTAATGTTCCTGACCCCCATCAAGTGAGAATAGGGATCCTTTGGGTCAAATGATTTCTTGGATGCCCTGCAGAGCCTAGCCCATAGGTTTTTGGGTTTTTTCATGACTCCCAATCATATTAAGAATCTATACCTGACATACTGTAGGCCCCAAATTGGAGATGCAGAGCAGTATTAACAGCAGGCCTATTTGACCACTCCCTGTTCACAGGAGGGTGTCCAGGCCACTCTGACTTTAGGCAAATGAGCGGCAATGGAGCTTATTTGTTACACTGTCTTGGGCTGCACCCCTCATGGAAAACTCCAGCCAGAAGTTATGATGAGTGTCTATATGGAAGAAGATGATGACCATGTGTGAGTGTTTTTGGTTTTAATTGTGGTCATTTGTGTGGCTGTTTGAAGAGATGACTGGGTCCACCTGGGCTTGAATACTGGTGTAATTCTCCTTAGAGACTGAGTTTTGGAACTGACCTCAGAGAAGAATTGCCATGAAATGTGTTGGGATTTTAGAAGGCCATGCATGAGAATCGCACTTAGAAACTGAGATCGAGGGCCACGGTGGCTTTCCACAGAGCACTGGGAATCTCAGCCAGGATATCACATGATTTTATTCTGAAAGACTTGTCAGCCATAGTTAAGAGTCTAAACACACATCGACCTCATATTGCAGACCTGAATGATCCTGGCTTTATGTGACCTGTGGCCACTCTTTGGGAAGCCTTGTCTGTGAGAGTTCTCTAAAGATTTCATTGAAATGAGCTTCCTCACCCTATAATGATTCCTGCATGAATTAAAACCCACAGTGCCTCCAACTTCATCCTTCAAAAATGACTAAAGAAATATGATCAAATTTCTGAAATTCCCATGACCAGGTGGCACTGGAGAACCTTTGGATGTCCTGTTGCTGATCAGGAGTGAAAGAATTCCCCACGCAACGACACTTCGCCGGGAGAATTCCAATTTTATTGCAATTAGCTGTGTGCTTATATAGAACTCAGGGGGAGATGGTAGGGCTTAGATAAATGGCAGGCAACCCATTTATTGGCAAGTTCTTCAGATATCAGCTCCGGAGCCCAGGAATTAGTTCTAATTGGGGCTAAGGTTCCCCGCCAGCGAGATTTGAAATTGGTGCCAGTGGGAGAGTTCACACAGGTGGGAAATTTTTGTGTCACTGCAGAAAAGAAGAAGGTAGGAAGAAGAAGTCCTTAGGCACCATGTTGGGGTTTTTACTCTGGGGAATGGCTGCCATTTATACTTTTTCCAACATTCCTCCCTTTTTGTTTTCTTAGGAAGTGTGGCACTGTTGGTCAGATTCAGCTCCTTCCTGCTGTTTGAAGGTGCTGAGGGGCCTAGAAAGGGAAGTGGAGGAATGCTCGGGGGGCATGTCTGGGTATAAAATGGTAGCCAGAATGAAAACCCAGTGGCTATAGACAGCTACTTCCGTAGGGTTGAAGTCTATGAAAGTTCCCTGAAGCCACAAGTTGTCGATGGCATGGAACCAGTCCTGGATGGAGGAGTTTGTTGGTATCAGCCACTGGTCCTGTAACAGAGACTCTAGGAAATACTGGAAGTGTTGCCTGGACATGGCATCATGAGCACCTGAAGAAGATCAGAGTGAATAAAAACAGAATGGAGATAAAAATTAAAGCAAAAGTCAATTTTGGGCAGAAGTACCATGTTGGGGGACTGACAGAGAAGAGGCCAAGAGCCATGAAGAAGCTTAGAAGGACATAAAGACTCATTAATCCAGGATGGCAGATTAAGAGGTTCTCCAAGCTCGTTGTCTCTTGCCATGTGATGTCCATTGCATTCCATCGTGCCTGGTAGTGAGCTTCAGCACTGAGTGAACTGTTCTCTTAGAGATGTTGGGGGTTCATTGATCATCAGAGGCTGGCGTGCCTAAGCAAAAGCTGGTTGAATGTTTGATTAGAAATTTTTTTGCAGTTGGCTTTGAAGAAACTTCATTATGCAGGGCAAGAGAGCACAAAAAAGAGCATCCCAATAAGGAGCCCCAAGATAGGTAGTAAGTACATGGCAAGAGAGGATTGGAAGAACCCCGTTATGGAATTGGAGGAGGTAGGTTTTAGCAACTGGGTCGATAATTCCTGAAATTTAACAACATTTTTTTCTATTAGCCAAGATTCATTAACATAATAGCAACATTCCTCTCTGAGGAACAGGCATGTAGGCCCTTTTTCCTGCAGTAAGAAGATCAATTGCCCTTCGGTTCTGTAAAGCCACTTGTGCCAATGAAGTAACCACCACTGCAAGGAGCCCAGAGACTGAGCAGTGGTATCAAGTGCTTCCTGCAGTTTTTGTTGCAGGTTATTGGATGCCCATAGAGCATGACCTATAGCTTCACCAGAGAGTCCAAGACTCGCCACTGAGGTTGTTAATGTGAGGCCTACCAGAACCGGCAGAAAGACTGCCCTACGGGTGCGGGAAGGTAGGGCCAACTGTCGGAATTTGGTGGGAGTATACAAAGACAGCTGAGGAACTACAGTAACCAAGAAACAGGTGCCAGAGACATTGGTCGTTGAGGTACTTAAAGATCCATTACACCAGAGAAAATGTCCAGGTTTCATAAACGCAGGGCTCGATGGGGTGCTATAGCTCAAGGAACAAATAGGTAAAGGATTCATTATTGTCAGGTGGAAACAGATGAAAGGAAATAAAGTACTGGTGAAATAACTTTCCCATAGTGGGATGCGTGTCACATGTAGGAGTTGTCCTTTCTTTGAGAAATTGTAGGTTTTTGCTGAAATATTTCCTGCCGCTAATGGGACTGCTGCTAGAAGTGGACGACTAAGTGAAGCACAGAGAAAGAACTGAGAAGTAGGCACAGAAAGAGGGGTGGAGTTTAATAATCAAAGAGTTTGGTGTAGCAAATTGAGCCATGTGGGAGGGGGACCTGTGGGGGTGAAGGCTCTGAATCCTCTTTGGATGAGCTATGGATAAGATCTCGAAGTTTTGATTCTGACTCCTTATTGTGTTCGACTAACTGGATGGTTGCCTTAGGTGGTGTACTCAGGGTGCGGCCAACAATCATCCACATGTGGGTCTGGCTGAGGTTGTCCGAGCATAGACAGCAAACTCAACATAGTCCCAACGTTTGGCCTTGGGGTCAGGAATATCTAAAGTATACCATCCATTGTTATCGGATGAAGAGCCTTTATGCCACTTTATGTAACTAGAAGTCCACCCTTCAGGGTAACCAAGTGAGTGGTAAGAAGAGCTACCACATTCACCATGGAACCTGCATTACCTATAGGGGCACCCATTATATATCTCAAGCCACCAATGACAATAGTCTTTTGTTTGATCAAAAAGGAAGCAAATGAAAGGCCAGTTCCAGCTACCAGGGACGAAGGTCCTTGAAGGTGACAATTTTAGGGAAATTGAGGTGCAGTTGTGGATGAAGCAAGTAGTTGCATCCACTGCGCGGACATTCTGCATGCCATGTT
Organism: Callospermophilus lateralis; assembly: GCF_048772815.1. NCBI lineage: Eukaryota > Metazoa > Chordata > Mammalia > Rodentia > Sciuridae > Callospermophilus > Callospermophilus lateralis. The sequence goes on from NW_027513445.1 coordinate 1,376,039, forward strand.
CTGAGTATTGTTCCCGAAGAGTGAAAAAATACATGGTAGGAGAGGAGGGTAAAGACCAGTCCCGACAGAGCACAGAAAATAAGCAGAGCACAAAAAACAAGCAGTTAGAGAAGACTAGGGTGTTGAGAAATCTCATTGTGCCTTCTTTAAGAGGAATTGTTCTGAGGGGAACACTGTGTTAGCTGCAACTTAAATGGGTGAGATGGGTGTGGACAGCAGGAATAAAGGGGAGGTTCAGGAGGTGATTCTTGAGTTCCTCTGGGGTGGTCCTGTCATCAGCAGGTGAGGCCTCCTGGTGATATGGCTTCAACCTAGACATGTGAATCCAAGGGGTGAGACGGTTGTCTGGTAAGGAGAGCTTGGTGGTGGTGGGGGTACAGAGAATGACAGGATAGGGCCCTTCCCATTTGGGGGCAAGAGTCCCTTTCCCCTCTGGGGTATTATAATAGATTAGACTCCCAGTTGTTAAGGGAGGAGTGTTTGGAGCGGAGACTGGTTCCGGAAGAAGCCAGTCCTGATATTTCCAGAGTTCCGAGCGAAGATGAAATAAGAGAGGCAAAGACAAATCTCAGGTGAGAGGTCCTTGTGAAATGACCAACCCAGGGGGTATAAGAGGTCTTTCACACCTTATCTCAAAGTGAGACAGTAAAGATGGTTTCTTAGGTAGAGCTCTGATTCGAAGCAAAGCCAAGGGAAAGGGTTTGACCCAGCCTAAGTTTAATTCCATTGTCAATTTGGTAAGGACTTCCTTTAGAGTACGATTCACCCTTTCCACTTTCCCTGAAGCCTGGGGGTGATATGGACAGTGGCAATGCCACTTGAAGGAGAGGGCTTGAGAGACGTTTTGTGTGATCCTAGAAATAAACTCAGGGCCATTGTCAGATTGTAGGGAAGTGGGCATACCAAACCTGGGGATGATGTCTGTCAGAAAGATTGAAGCTACAGTGTAAGCCTTGTTATTGAAAGTGGGAAATGCTTCAACCCAACCAGAGAAAGTGTTCACAAAGACAAGTAGGTATTTAGTGTGCCGTACTGTGGGCATGTTGGTGAAGTCTACCTGCCAGTCAGCAGCGGGAATGTGTCCCCGGGCTTGGTGGGAAGGGAAAGGTTTGGGCCTTAAAGGAGTATGAGGGTTGGTCCGCTGACAGATCTGACAATTAGAAGCTATATTCTGTAGCATGGCTTTGTCAGAGGGGGTGAGGGAGAAGAAGCTCTGTAAAAAGAGGGTCAAAGACTGAGAATTGGAATGGAATAGAGTATGAAGGAACTTGAAAAGATCCTTGTTCTTACTGGAAGAAGTAGTGGCTTTAGATGAGATGTCTAAAGTGGCCATTATATGTCCCCCAGGGGGGCCATAATTGGAAGTGGTGGCAGCCATTCGTGCTGCCTGGTCAGCTTTGGCATTGCCCTCAGTGATGAGAGAGCCGTCCTTCTGATGGGACCTACAATGGACAACTCCCAACTACGTGGGTAAGTGGGAGGCCTCTATCAGATTGGCTATAAGAGCCCAATTAGTGATTGCATTACCTTTGGTGGTAAGTAGTCCTCGCTCCTTTCATATTGCAGCATGGGATAATAAGATATGGAAGAGATATTTTGAGTCATTATTAAGGGTGAAGGATTTGCCTTGTGCTAGAAGGCAGGCACGAGTGGCTGCTATAAGTTCAGTCTGCTGGTTGGTAGTTCCTGAAGGCAGAGCATTGGCCTCTATAATCTCAGTGGCTGAAACTACAGTGTATCCAGAGTAATGAGTGCCATTCTGCCTAAAGAAACTGCCGTTAGTGAACCAGATAAGGTCAGGCTTGGTGAGTTGTCCTTCAGAAATGGAAGAATGACAGGGGAGGAAATCATCTAAGTTTTCCAAGCAATTATGAATTGGTGTGTTAGACGTGGGAGTCATTGGGAGCAGTGAGGCAGGGTTCAGTGCAGAGCAGGGGAGGAAAGTAATATTAGGGTTTTCCAGAAAGGAAGTGAGGAGTGACAGAACTCTGGATGGAGGAAGGGTTTGAAGGCCCTTATAAGCTAAAAGATCCTTCAAGTGATGTTGGGAGTGGATAGTTCAAGGGGCCCCAAAAGTCAATTTAGTGGCTTCTTTGTGTAAAATTTGTCCAGCAGCCAGAACTCTTAAGCAAGGAGCCCACCCACGGATGGTAGGGTCTACTTTATTGGACATATATGCCACAGGTGCAAATGTAGGCCCATAGTTTTGACCTAAGACCCCAAGTGCTTGCTCTCCTTTTTCATGGACATATAGATGAAATGGTCTTGAAAGATCAGGAAGGTGAAAGGCAGGTGCCTTTAAGAGGAGTTGCTGAAGCCTACAGAAGTAGTAGTTGGGAGAGGAGGCAAGAGATTCACTAGGGGGTCCCTTTGCTAGGTCATACAGGGGTTTGGCTAGAAGAAAATAATTTGGGATCCAGGCCCTAAAATAACCTGCTAGTCCTAGGAATGATAGTATTTCGGCTTTCGTATGGGGCACTGGAAGATCAGAGAGGAGTTGCATCCTATCCAGTGTTATTTTCTTTTTCCTGGGTGTAAGGCAAAAAACAAGATAGGTGAAAGACAACTGGGAAACATGGGCCTTGTGGGGAGGCACCCTATATCCCTTGTATGCTAGGAAATTAAGAAGCTGGGCAGTGTGGAATTGAGAGTGTTCCCAAGAGGGACTACATAGAAGAAGGTCATCGACATATTGAAGGAGAATAGAGTCAGGACAGGTCGGGTGAAAGGATGTGAGGTCCTGGGCAAGAACTTGGCCAAAGAGATGGGGCCTATCCCTGAATCCCTGTGGGAGGACAGTCCAGGTAAGCAGACGAGAATGGCGGGTGTGAGGGTAAGTCCACGTAAATGCAAAAATATCCTGAGATTCTGATGACAAGGGAATAGAAAAGATTGCATCTTTTAAATCTAGCACCGAGAAGTGGGTAGTAGTGGCAGGGATCTGAGTAAGGCAGGTGTAAGTGTTGGGCTCTAGTGGGTGGATGGGACCACAGAGGAGTTGACAAGGCGAAGGTCTTGAACCAGCCTGTAGGACCCGTTAGGTTTCTTAACTGCCAGAATGGGGGTGTTGAAAGGAGAGTGTGTAGGCCTGAGATACCCCTTTTGTAATAACGCCTGGATGATGGGTTCTAATCCGAGGAGGGCTGTGGTTTTGAGTGGATATTGTGGTTGACTAATATATCTTGAAGGGTCCCATAAGACAATATGAATAGGACTGCATTTAGCCATAAAGGTTGTAGTTGTGTCCCAAACCTCAGGGTTAACTGGTTTAGATAGTAGTGGGAGAGTGCATGAAGGAGGTTTATCTGCCCCTAGGAACATCATGAGGAAATGAGAGGTAGGAGAGGTGTGGGGTGATATGTGAATGGTGACTTTTAATAGTGAGAGTATGTCCCTTCCAAGAAGGGAAATGGGGCAATGGCTCATAACAAGAAAGGAGTGTGTGAAGGACAAAAGGGATCCCTGCATATAACATGATAAGGGGGGAAGCTTTTTGAGGGAAAATCTGTTTACCTCCTACCCCGACAATAGGAGTTTTTGAGGGTGTGGTATGATTCACCAGTATCCAAGAGGAAGAAAATGAAGCTTCCATCCACCAGGAAGGTGACCCTAGGCTCTTGCTTTTTGATGGTAATAGTCGGGAGAGGAGGCCCAGGGCTCTATCAATCCTCCTCTGCCAAGCCCAGGAGAGGCTGGGGTTGCTGGGCGCCTGACCAACCTCCCTTCCAGGTTGTTGGGCAGTCTGCCCCCCAGTGTCCCCTTTGATGGCATTTTGGGCAGGGCTTGGAGGGTGTCCTCGGCGTAGAACAATCCCTGGCCCAATGTCCCTCCTTACCACACTTGAAGCAAGCTCCTGGGGGTGTCTTATTGGGACAGCATGTTGATGGGCCTTCTCTGAATGACCTGGGCCAAAATTTGGAATTTGGCATTTTCAGCCCTCTGCCTACGGCGTTCACTTTCATCCTCTCTACCATGAAAAACCTTGAAAGCGACAGCGAGGATTTCGGTCTGAGGAGTAGCAGGGCCCTGTTCAAGCTTTTTAAGCTTGGTTTTAATGTCAGGGTAGCTTTGGGCCAGAACATATGTCATTAAGACATGACGGCCATCAGGGGTTTCTGAGTCGAGGATTGTGTACTGTTGAAGGGCCTTGGTTAGTCTATCCAGGAATTCTGAAGGTGTTTCCTCCTTCCTTTGAATGACCTCCTACACGTTTTGAAAGTTAACAGCCTTGGGGGTGGCCTTTTTCAGGCCCGCCAAGAGGCAGGATGTAAAAAGGTCACAAAACTGTAAGCCTTCAGGGGTGTTGTAATCCCATAGGGGATCCTGCTCTGGGACAGCATGAGGGCCTGTGAGTTGGTTAGGATTGGTCCTATGATTTTCATCAGCATGGGCTTGGGCTAGCTTCCAGACCCATTGCCTTTCCTCAGGGAGAAGTGTATTGGCCAAGAGCATGTAGATGTCATGATGAGTGAGGCTATATGCTTGCAGGACCCATTGAAACTCCCGAATGTAAGTGGTGGGGTCAGTGGTGAAAGAGCCTTACTTCCTCTCTAGCTGAGTAATGTCCACATGGAGAAGGGCACCTGGACTCTGATGACACCCTCGGGACCAGCTACCTCACGAAGGGGTGCGATTGTCTTGGGGTGGGAAGGAGTCCCTTAGACCTGGTAACAGGAGGACTGAAAGAGGCAGGCGGCGGACAGGAAGGAGAGGGAGAGGAAGGGAGTGTCTTTGTGGAGGAGAAGGAGGTGGAGCAGGCAGAAGATGGCGGAGGGGAGGGGGATGATACGGAAGGCTGAGGATCCATGGAATCAGGCAGAGGAAGAGGAAAGTATAGCGGGAGAGAAGGGGTAGATGGGGCTGGGGGATAAGGTGGGGGTTTATCTGCTAGGTGGAATGAGGAAGAATCTGTGAAGTCAGGAATAGAAGTAGTGGAAGAGAGGGGTTTGCAAGCAAAGAGAACCTGAGAGGGAGGGCAAAAGGAGCAGAGAGCAGGGTGCTGTGTGTGAAGACTAAAACCTTCAATGCAGGGAATCTTCCTCCACTTTTTAAGATGCTGGCAGTAGTTAAAAAGGTCCCAGAGGAGGTTTGGATCTAAGGAGCCTTCTGGTGGCCAATGATTGCCATTATCCAGTGGATATGTAGGCCAATCATGGGTACAGCATTTGATTAGAAGTTTGGGTTGATGTCTGGAGTGAGGTAGAGTGTGGCCAGATTATTTATTAAACATTTGAGAGGTTAGGCTTCAGGTACAGATGAAGAGGTGCCCATAGTCACAGGGAGAGATAGAAGAGAGAGAGAGAGAGAGATAGAGAGAGAGAGAGAGAGAGAGAGAGAGAGAGAGAGAGAGAGAGAGAGAGAGAATAAGAGTAAGCAAGAGAGACAAAGAGAAAACCCGGGCTTGAACAGCTTCCAGGAAGCTCAGGGCAAACGGGGGTCAGGTGGGCATCCCCAAAATTACCAGCCATCACGAGGAAATACAGAGGGCACTACCTGGTCGTCACCAGTGAAGTGCGATCTGTGAGACCAAAAGGGATTGGAACCAAGGGCAACCTAACCTCAGGAAAGGTTTCGACCGCAGCAGAAGAAGTCAGTAATGAAAACAGAACTCCGGTTCTGGCAGAATGCAGTTCCAGGCTGGGATTTAAGTTTTCCCTGAGCATAGAGGCAGCTTCAGCCAGACACAGCAGCCCCACAGGAAACAGCAACTCTAGCCGGAAGCAGCAGCGGCAGTGGAGCAGGAAAAACCACAGAGCCTCTCGTGCAAACTCAGAAGCCTCACGCCCAAAAGGGAAACGGAACACCAGAGGGCCCACTGCGACTAGTAAAGGTCTTAGTGAGAGGAATTCCCTCTCCCCTACCGGGCATCTGGAGTGTGCAGGACGATCAGGGTCACAAAACCAGTGGCAGCCCGAAGGGAGTTGGCGAGCCAGGGTCAGGGGAGGATTACCTACATCAGATCAGTGGTGAGTGCAGAAAACGGGCATCTGAAAAGAGCGGACTAGGGCAGAGTGTCTCCGCGGAGCGGGGTATGGGGCTTTTGTTGGAAAGAGCTCACCCGTATCCTCTCATGGGGCACCAGAATGAAAGAACTCGCCACGCAAAGACACTTCACCAGAATTCCAATTTTATTGCAAAAAGCTGTGTGCTTATATAGAACTAAGGGGGAGATGGAAGGGCTTAGATAAATGGCAGGCAACCCATTTATTGGCAAGTTCTTTCAGATATCAGCTCCGGAGCCCAGGATTTAATTCTCATTGGGGCTAAGGTTTTCCGTCAGCGAGATTTGAAATTGGAGGAGGTGGGAGAGTTCACACGGGCGGGAACTTTTTGCGTCACTGCAGAAAAGAAGAAGGTAGGAAGAAGAAGTCCGTAGGCGCCATGTTGGGAATTTTTCTCTGGGTTATGGCTGCTGTTTATACTTTTGCCAACAATGACTATACCAGACAGTGCCTTGATTGACTGGTTTTCATTAAAATGATGTTAAACAGAGATGCCAGAAAGTTGCATCCTGCTAAGTAGTGGGCCTAGAGCAATGGTGGGCAGGTGTGTGATAAAACATCTGTGGGGTGGCCATGTGGATCTGCCATTGGCTTCCAAATGGCTTGTGACTGACATGGTGAAGCCAGCAGACCCTTACATGTAAAGGCATCTTGTTATATCGAGAGGTTTCAGTACATTGTTCAGAATCAGGTTGCTATGGTGAAGGAGGCAAGCTATGTGGGATAAAAGTCTTGTTCTTGTATTCTCCTGCAGACCCTGACCCTCCACACATTACAGAACTCCCTCCCGCACTGTGTCCCTGTTGAAAACCTTGCATATCATGAAGCAAATACAAAACTCCCAGTGCAACAGCAAGAAACACCACGAAAATGGAGGATGACCATATGGTTTCACAGAAAACATGGGGAGACATTTAGCCCCCAGTGGCCACAGTTTACCTACAGAGAGAGAATTCAGCACTGCTGCCTCATGTTCATTGGAAAAGAAGAAACCATGTCCTCCAGGTCTCATTGATGCAGACCCAGCTTTGATGGTCTCACTAGAAAGGAAGCTAAAGCTCCTGACAACAACATATGTTTCAAGTGCCTAACTTCACAGGCAGTTTCTCAAAAAGTCTCTAGGCCAGTAGACCTCCATGTTTGTGGAGTGTTTACGGTGTCCTTTACTTTTGGAAACACCTCTACCACTTCCAAGTTTGTGAACTCCTGAGCATATTCAAATCCAGATATGTATTCACAGATTTTCTAACTCTTCTCCTCTAATTGTGTCTTACTTAGGGCAAAGGATTTGTCAAGGCATTGTTCTGGATGAGAGTGGGAAGTTTTTTGTGTAGCACATATTTACATACACATTGGATTCATTTTCAAATTTTTCATTTGAAATACTGAATCCCTGACACTAACGCATACCCTATTAGACTCTGACTACAAATCCTAATATGATGGAGAAAAATAACCTATATAGAAAAGAAATACAAGCAGTCAGAGGAGGCACGGTGTATATTTGTTCTTGCTATTTGCATGATATAAGATAGGAGTAATAATTCTTGTCAATTTTTTGTTGAAATAGTTCTCCATGTGTTTTGAAAGTTAACAAATATGTGAGTTTCTGTTTCCCTTTCTCTGTAGGCTATTCAGCACATGTATTTTCATATGCACATATAGAATCCTACCTGGTATCACACGTACATTCCTATGAGGTGGCTAACTTGGCAGATAAAAAGTGTGAGAAGAGATAACTCCTCCTAAATGCTTTTGGAACTGAAAATTCGAACTATGAGTGAGCTTCCTAGTAGAACAACATTATACATAAATCCATGTTCAGTAAAATTAATATTTTTGGATCTGTAGATGATATATATTTCACGATGAATTTTGATTGGCATATATATTGCTACTTTTTAATGTCTTTGTTTGTGTTTTGTATATATATATATATATATATATATATATATATATATGTATATATATATATACTCTCCAGATTTTTCAAAATATGAAATATATGCATCTTATTATACACTCCCTACATTCATTCATGTTCATGTATGTGGATTTATAGTAAACTTTTCATAAGATTATTCTCAGAAATATTCATTAACCTGAAATAAATATTTTTTTCCAGATATGAAAACTAACTTCAGTGAATGGTGCATACAAATCCTAATATTTCTCCAGTAACTGACCCAGTTTAACATTAATGCAAGTAGATTCCTATGGGACATGATGTATATTTTGATGTTAATTTTTATTCAACACTGGTTCATTACTATTTCTTTAATTTATGCACATCATAGGATATATATTTCATCCAGAAGTTAGTAAATTTATACGCATTTGTTTCGCTTTCAATCACTTCCTGCTTCAGAACACATGTATTCCTCCATGTTTCTTGACTGGTCTTTTCATGAGACTTCTTTCCAAACACATTATTTTCGATTTCCATAATCACTTTTGAAGCAAAACTCACACACTCTTCATGATAAACCATAACCCTAATATTACCATTAGATGTATAATTCGTTGAAATGAATGTATGTGTATCAATATAAGATTTCCTTTATATTTTCAAATATCAATTCAATCAATTTTTAAAGTTGTAACCAGTTATATTATTTATTCACAGTATGGTCTACTCATGCATTATCTCTATATTCATAGACACAGGGTACACCTATTTGCACCCCAATACTAATTTACATGTCTTCAAACTATTGCTACAAGAAATGGTGGAAGAAATACTCATGTCTCCTGATCTACATATACATTTTATCACAGTAATATTTTGGACACAAAAAGCAAAGGTCACACTTATGATTGTACAAATGTAAAAGTCGTTCTAGCGTTGCAGGAAGAGACAACCAACAGACTGTCTAATGCAACAGCAAAGGGGTTATTGGGGGTCCAGCATACTGGGGCTCAGAGCTCACTTGAATAGAGAAGAGAGCCCTTAGAACATCTTAAGCAGAGCTTACATACTTAACTTGGAGAGTGAAGGGAGGGAAGTTTATTGCTGGTTCAGGGCGAATGGGCGGTTTGCGTGCAACCGGGTGAGGAATTACATTCTGCAGTTTGGCAGTTGGGGACAGCACATTCTGGGAACAAGATTACCCAACAGTTCTCAAGATTTCAATAGTGTTTTGTTAAGAATACAGAAAAACAGGAAGTGACAAATACCTATTTTATTAATCTTTCATTTCCCACTTCTTTTTCTGGTTACGTTTAATCATAAAAGTGATCATTGAGGGTTGTCACATTTTATGTCTGCTAGTGGGGTATATTGTTGTCTGATTACCAAAATTTAACTTGTCCAATTTGAGGTGGAAGGAATGAAACTAAGAGGTGGAGCAAACAGGGTCTACAGTCAGCAATAATATGATGATTATTAATGGACCGGCCAGAGCTGATAAAAGAGTAGTTAACCAGGGGGACTGTGTGAACGAAGATTCTAACCACCCTTTTTGGGCCTCTCTCTCTCGTTGATGCTCTTCAAGGCGTCTTCTCAATTTACTCATAGATAATTTTACAACCAGTATGATCGGAATATAAACAACATTCTTCCCTCAATACAGCACAATAGCCCCCTTTTCTCATGAAGAGGAGGTCCAACCCTCGCCTGTTCTGTAAAACAACTTCAGAGAGAGATGTTAAAGATTCCTGAAAGCCTGTGATGGAGGTTTAATATCTTTAAGCTTTGGTCTCCTGCTGCTTCTAATTGGGTCATTTATTGTGTTCCATGGACTAGGGCAGTGGTTCCTGTGCCCAGCCCTGCAGCAACTCCTATTCCTAATAGGATGGCTAAAGTGAGGAATACAGATTCCCAGCAGAACCGGGTTGTATGCTCCCCGCTATTTGATCTTAATGAACCTGCATCATGATAGAGCACTCTGGGAAACATCTGCACCATTACATAATTAATCGCACCAGTTGACAATTTTATGAAAACATAAACAATGTTTAAGTATATAGAATTATACTCTTGTAGGTATGGACAGGGCAAGGCACCTAAGATAGCACCGAAAACAGAGAAACAGTCCTTTTTGGTTGCAACCGGATTTAGAAGGCATTGCTTCTGTTGTAATCAATTAATGCCCTGAACCCCAAGTTAGGTAGTTTCAGAATTTTGTACCCAACATGTAATGGAAGGGGCTAAGAAGTTCACAGTCTGCAGAAGTCCCCAAAAAGCAGTTTTTGTTTCTGTTTTTTTTCCTCTCTTCTGGGCAAGTTAACTTTTTAAGGACACCTAGGAGGGGGAGAGCATTTTTCTTCTATTTTTTGTTTTCTCCCTGCCAGCTGTTACCATGGCACACAGTTGGTAACTTCTTTATCTTACAAATGTAGCCATCCCTGTGAAGCCCCAGCTCAAGGCCAGAGGCCTTGTTCACATATTTTCTGAATAACTAGTAAGGGGGTGTCTAGCTTAGGAGTGCTGATTTTTCCAGCCAGTTGCAAGTAGAACAGGCAACACAAAAAGAGGAAGGTTATCTACATTGAACTATTTTATAGGGACTCTTTTGCTGAAAGTCCTAAAGTCAGCCATGGTGAAGAATTTTGGAGAAGGTCAGTTAAGACTTTTCTGTGGGCCTTGTACAGAGGGGGAAGATGGGGAAGGCGGGGGGTGAGAGTAGCTACGTGGATCTGTGTAGGAGAAAGGAGAGATGTAAAGTAATAATGAGAAAGGGGTTTAGGATTTTCCTAGCAACAAAATTTTGAGCAGTAGATCAGGTAGAGCAGAGGGGAAGACGGAAGTGAGTATCCCAAAAAGCCTGTGAGGGACTTTAAATTCTTAGTAACCTGTTTTCAGTGATGATAAAGCAACTTTAAAAGCCATTTTTATTACATCTTGGATAGGGGTCTGAGGGCTCTCCTCAGCTGGTTTAGCTGGTAAGAGGACCTGGTGGGACTCGGTGCGGGCACTGACAGGAGAAGAGAGGAGTGAGTTGGTGGAAGGGTGCCTCAGTACCTGCTACCTCAGCAAAGGGGAAATTGTCTGAGAACCGAGGTTTGGGTTTTGATCTAGTAATTGGAGCGGAGAAATCAGGTTGCTGAGGCGGGAGTGACAGCAGAGATTCTGGAGCAGAATGCAGAGGGTGAGGATCTATTGGAGAAGCATAGTTCAGGATGTGAGAGAAGGAGGGAATAGGCCTCCACATAGGGGAATCTCCTTTCACCTTTTTGAGCACTTTCAGAAGTTAAAAAGGTCACACAGAATTTGAGGATCTGGAGACCCATCTGGGGGCCATCAGTTTTGGTTGTCTAATTGGTAATATGGCCAATGCTGTGTACTGAATTTGATGAGGAGTTTGGATTCCACCAGGCAGCCCCTGTATGCTCACATCCCCATGACTTTCAGAAGAAGTCAGCTTTTCCCGCAGACAGCCATGGCTGTTTGTGGTTTTGATAGTCCACCGGGAAAACATAGTAATCTAGGCTAGCCAACCTGCATCAGGCTCGTGTGTCCCTACATCAATAATGTTTGTTTCCATTATCTATGGTACAGAATGGATTTAATGGAATTTTAGTGGGATCTTCTTTTTCAGAGATATCCCAATAGGAACGAACTATAGCCAGCTGGGTGGAGAGATGGCCACCAGGTCCCTAAGGGGGCTGTATGTGAGATAGACCATACTTCTTGTCTAGTAGGATTTGTGATCAGCCATCGCTGCTGTACGGGCTGATGAGCATTAAGACTACTCGTGGCCAAGGGGAGAATCTATAGCCTTATCCACCTGGCGAATACACCATTTGAAAGGGTTACCACTCTTTTCCAGTATCCAGCCAGAGTCTGGACAGGGTGCACGCTTGAGATAAAAGGAATGGATCCAGGAAGTGATTTCGTCTACCTTTACCACTGTAGGTGTTATAAGTAGCACCTGGTATGGTCCTTTTCAGCGGAGTTTCAGGGATGACACCTGATGTCGTCTTATGTAGATGAAGTCTCTTACTTGATATCCATGTGGAGTCCCCTCGTTCCCAGGGTGGTAGGCAGTGGCCAGCTGTTTCCACAGGTATTGCTGAGTTCTTTCAAGAGCTTTTAGTCTGTCAAGCAAGGGGGTGTGAAAAGGATCATTAGGTCTTAGAGTTGGGGTTAGGTCCCTTACTGGAGGAGGGGCAACATAGAGAATATCATAGGGGGTGAGGTTACACAAATAACCAGAGGGAGTATTTCTTGCATGAAACAATGCATAAGGCAGGAGCATACTCTAATCTTTTAAGCCGGTCTCTAAGCTTAATTTCGTTTAGTTCTCTTTAATGGTTATGTTTATTTATTTTTTTCACCTGTCCTGAGCTCTGGGGTCTATAAGCACAATGTAACTTCCATATAATCCTCAGGGTCCTGGCTAACCCCTGACTTACCTGGGCCACGAACGCCGTTCAAATATCATACCGTATTACCTTAGGCAGAACGTATCTTCTTGACCACCATTTGCGCCTTTTTTTGGGGGGGCGGGGGGAACGGCTTCAATCCATCCTGAAAATATATCTGTAAAGACTAGGATATATTTAAGTCCATACCTTGCTGGCTTAATTTCAGTAAAGTTCACTTCCCAGAATTGTCCTCGTCTGGTTCCTCATAGGTGCTTTCCTGCAGGAAGCTTGGAAGGGTAAGCATTAACCAATTGTCAGACCCGACAGGCTTTTGTTACCCGTTCTGATATTTCCTTTCGCTGTGAGTCGGTTAGTCGAAAACTCTGTTCTTGATCCTTCAGGAACGCCTGGAGTTTCTTTGAACCAAGGTGAGTGAGTTGATGTACACTTTTAACGTAGTGTAGGGCTTTCTGTAATTGCAGGCTTGGCTCAGTGAAGTTGAGGATTTCAGTGTCAGTGTCCTTAGATATTATCAAAAGCTTGCTGGTGCTCAGGGGTTTATTGGAATTAGGCATCCTCATTTAACAGAGGGTATAAAAGAGCAGCTAAGAACATAAACCCAGGTATCCATAACCTGCAAACGCCAGCAGTCCCAAGAAACTCTCTGTGTTGTCCCCTGTTAGATGGGGGTGGTATCTGCACAACAGTTTGTTTTCTGGGCTCAGTGAGCCATCATTTACAGCCCCTAAGGGAATACCCCAGGAAGATTACTTCTTGCTGGCAAATTTGGGCCTTTTTGGCCGAAGCTCTATACCTGAGTTCAGCAATTTCAGATAATTGTGATTGGGTCCCAGACTCACAGTTTTCCTTGGTGTTGGCAGCCAGTAGCAGGACATCCACATATTGAAGCAGGGGGACTTCGGGGTGTGCATTTCTGACGTTGTTGAGATCTCTGTGGAGGGCTGCATTAAAAAGAGTGGGGGAGTTTTTAAACCCCTGTGGGTGTCTAGTCCAAGTTAGTTGACCAGACGTTCCGGTTTCTGGGTCTACCCATTGGAAAGCAAACAGAAACTGACTATCTTTATGCAGAGGCAAGCAAAAGAAAGCATCTTTTAAATCCAGAAGAGTTTACCATTTTCACTCAGATACAGCAAACGGTTTATTGAGGGTTCAGCATGCTGGGGCTAAGAGCTCACATTTATAGAGTAAAGAGCCCTGAGAACAGCTTAAAGAGAGCTTATGTACTTTCCTTGGAGAGGGCAGGGAAGGAAATTTTTGATGGGTCAGGGCGAGTGGGCGGTTTGCGTGCAACCAGGTGAGGGAGTACATTCTGCAGTTTGGCAGTTGGGGACAGCACATTCTGGGAACAAAATTATCAAACAGCTCTCAAGATTTCAACAGTTTTTTGCTAAGCATACAGAAAAACAGGAAGTGACAAGTACCTATTGTATTAACCTTTCACCAAAGCAAAATGCAAAGTGAGCATGGAATACTAAAATCAACCATGTCCAGATTGCCTAATGCACTGAAATGTCAATCCTTTTGGTGTCTACATATTTGTTTCTTCCTAAGATTATACATTCAACTTCAACCATGTTGAAAGTGTCTAATCCTATCACTCACCTTATACTGTGCCTGATTTCCTAATGTCTCTATCGATATCTGCTTTCCTACATATTTTCCCCAGTTCATCATTGTGAATGACTTTTCACATGTGCTAATATTTACGTTCACTCTCTCAACGAAACAATATTGCTAATAAACTTTTGGTCCAAATCCTATACTCACTCTTTTTACTAAACCTACCGACTATCTTCCTAATCCTACAGACTATTCATTTTTGACTGGATGTTCTCTTCTACATTCAATCATCCAAGGTACAAGGTCTTATGCCTTTGCATATCGATTTATCTGAGACATCTGTGGAGAACATAATTCAAAGCTAAGTATCCCACTAAAAGGCCCAATGCCCTTCAGGGCTTCAAATCGTACCTAGATTTTCCGGTTTCATACTTATATTTCACTGATATATTCTTGTGAATATCGCAGGTTCCCAATACCATTATTCATCCCTCAGAATGATTCCTAACCCAAATACTATATGGTATTAACCCTAACCATACACTGTTCCCTCAATCTAACTTTACAGAAGAGCAGAGACAGAGTTGGTCTTACAATACAGGCATGTAGATGATCTTCCAATTGCTGAGAACCTCAAAGTTGATGCAGAAATGATCCCAGGAGAAGTTATAGGTAGATATAAAGGACCTGAGAGAGCAAAAGTCATCTTCCATGGCAAACAACCTGGTCACGATGAAACGATGTGTCTGAATCAGCCTCTCTCCTCTTAATATAAAGAAGATGGACCAAACCAGCCCTGTGTGGAGAGCTTCTCCTTGGTCCCTATGGTTGATATACCATTCTAACTTGTGAAAATGTCACAGGAAGTAGGGGCAGCCTCCATCTCAAGGGACCCTTGGAAGCAACTGTTAGGACAAAGTGGTTGCAAAGGCAGTGACCTCATTCCATTCCTGAAAGAATTGGCCTACGTCACATATTTGGTGATGGAACTCTCTGAACTTGTTATCCAGGAAGCCAGGCACACAGAGCCAGTCCCAGTCCCAGTCCCACTTGGCTCACTTGTTTGGATTTACCAAGGACAGAGTCTGTCTTTCTTGATACCTAATGATTTGAGGATGGCCAAATGCAAGTAGAGCTCTGAAGACGGGCCTTTTCAGAGAAAGCAGGTAGTGGTCAGCCCAGGCTCCTGACAACTTCACAGAGTTGGACAAGGAGACCAGATCTGAGACAGCACAGGCCATTTCTGGGGAACATAGTATGGTACACCAGTTGGAGGACACTCTGGAAAGTCACAGACTTACTTGGTAGAAGGAGGTGCCTTTGTGAATGTGGGTGTGAGTTTGTGGATTTGTCTCATGTTCTCAGAATAGGTAGGAAAGTCAGTATGTTTGGTTTGGAGTGGACTGTTTCTAGAAAGTCGTTGGACAAGGTGAGTGTTTCTATGTCTGTGTATCTCACCGTGTCTGTGGTTGAAGACATTAGAAAAGAGAATGCATCAATGGATGTGTCCTGTCTAGTAAAAAGCTTCCCAGCATTCATCCTGCCCATTTTAGGAATGGACTGCAGGTTTCTTTATCGATGGGCAACACCTACTATCTTCCTTAATTCCTGTTTTCTTCCTGAATTCTGGCCACTCTCCAGAATAGGCTCATGGTTTTGTGTCCAAGATATATACCACCTCCAAGCTCTGTGACATGGACATGTTCTGGCTAGCTGAAGGGAATGCGAGCATCTCATAAAAATCAGATATCAGTGTGACCAGGAAAGTCTCAGTGGAGAAACCCTGCTTTGGGCCTTTTGCTAACCTATTTGCCTGTTGCCATGAATTTCATGAAGGTCTTTGCCTCAGACCACCCCTTTGTGAATCCTAAAGAAAACTGTTTTCAAATGGTAATGAATGGGCATCACTTGTGGCTCTTTGCTTAAATGCTTTGGAAAGGGATGTGTCTGAATCAGCCTCTTGGCCCTGTGTGACGTAGTGGCTTAGATTCTCAGCGCCTGTTTGATCTAAAGAAAAATCCAATGTGTGCATCCAAAACCAAAATGGCAAAAAGATCAGTCATGGTGTATGAAGTCTCTCACCTTTCTCTTTTAGGTTCATGACCTCCATCAAGTGAGAATAGGAATCCTTTGGGACAAATGAGTTCTTTCAAGCCCTGCAGAGATGATTGGGTATCCTCATGACTCCAAATCACATAAGGAAACTATACCTGACAGTCAGTAGGCCTCAAATTGGAGAAGCAGAGCAGTATTAACAGCAGACCTATGTGATTAATCCTGGTTCACTGGAAGGGTGTTCAGGCCACCCTGAGGTTAGGAAAATGAGGGCAAGGGAGCTTATTTTGGAAACTCTCTTAGGCTGTGCCATTCATGGAAACATCCAGCCAGAGGTTATGATGAATGTATATATGGAAGAAGATGAGGATCTTGGGGAATGTTTTGGTTTTAATTGTGGTCATTTGTGTGGCGTTTGGAAGAGATGACTGGGTCCACCTGGGCTTGAACTCTGGTATGATTCCCCTCAGAGTCTGAGTTCTGTAACTGACCTCAGAGAAGTAATTGCTTTGGAAAGGGATGTGTCTTAATCAGCCTCTTGGCCCTGTGTGAGGCTGTGGCTTTGATTATCAGCACCATATGGATCTAAAGAAAGATCCCATGTCTGCTTCCTAAACCAAAATGGCCAAAATTGTAGTCATTGTGGATGAAGTCTCTCGCCTTCCTTTGTAAGGTTCTGAAAGAATAAAAGAAATTGAAATTGAAACGTAAAGAACCAGGTTTTGTAAAGTTTCCAAGCTGCACTCAGAACCTGAAATTCCTGTGGCAGTTAAGACAATTCCCAGAACTGCCCATTAGATGTGTGTTGAAAGCTTCCCTGACCACCTAGTTACTTAACAACCTCTTCCCAGAAAACGTGCAGCTCAGCACGTATACATCTCAGGGCTTCAACCAATCAGTTTAAATGTATACCCCTTCTCAGGGCTGACAAATCACCCCCTTCCTGACCTGTTCCGGCCAATGAATGTGCTAATCATGTTTTAGAGTTGTTATTTGATTTTCCCACGGTATATGGTGATTTGCTAAAGGAAGCTATGATGTATGTAAAGTCCCTGCCCTCTCTAAAGAATGTATATAAAATCTGCTCAAGTTGTTCTCGGGGCTCTTTGTTCTTTGCTCCTCTGAAGTGAGCTCTGAGCCCAAGCATGCTGGACCCCCTATAAACCCTTTGCTGTTGCATGAGAAATTCTCCTGGTGGTCTTTTCTTCCAACGTTCGGCCCACCTTTTTATCTGGAGGCCCTAGCTGAGATTTCCAGCAGTGACGAACAAAAGACCCCAAGGGACTCCTCCTCTTGGGGTAAGTAAGGAGCCTCTTTCTGGTTTCGGGTTTCAGGTTAGGGCTTGGCAAAGTGGCTGTCGGTGAAGAACATTAGCTATCTGCAACGGTGGCTGACAGATGTGTCACAGAGCCACAGGCCACGTCCCTGGGGGACACTCCAGAGGACTCAGGAAATCGAGGAATAGTAGTTTCCTCAACTCGGTTATATTTTGCTTCAGGATTTGGTTTTCCAGCCCATCAGGTTTTGCCAGCTACTCAGTTTTGTTCATTGTCAGGAACTCATGTTGAGTTTACTGTCTGTCTTTATTGTCTAACCCATCAGGTTTTGCCAGTTACTCAGTTCTAATCTTTGTCTTGGACTCATGTTAAACGTTTACTGTTTGTCTTTTTCTGTGTCGCATTTGTGTATTCACTGTCCCTGTTTGAGTAACACCCATTATGGGACATTATGGGACAAAGCACTTCCATGCCTCTGTCCCTTAACCTTGATCATTGGAAAGATGTCCGCTCAAGTACCCAAAATCTTTCTCTTTCAGTAAAATGCTGGACCTGGCAGACTCTCTGTGCTTCAGAATGGCCCATCCTCGGAGTCGGATGGCCCCCAGAAGGATCCGTCCACTTCCCTCTAACCCGAAAACTCAGAGATATTGTCTTTCAGCCAGGGCCACGTGTACACCCAGATCAATAGCCATATAACCCTTCCCCCACGATCCTATCATTCAAAACTTCCACTCCTCCCCCTCTTCCCTCCATTCTCCCTGAGTCACAGGACTGGACACTCCTCCCCCTGCTTATCCTCTACCCTTGCCCCCAACCCACAACACGTTCTTGATGATCCTCCTGCCGCTGACTCAGCCTCTCCACCGCTTGAGGCAATTGGGCCAGACCCAAGCCCTCCAGGGGACTTCCCCGCAGCAGCAGCAGCCCCTGCTCCCCTGGAGGAAGCTGGGCCACCTAAAGGAATCCGCAGGAGATGGATAATAGAAAACTCGGAAGCCCCTGTGATGCTCCCTCTCCATCCCTACGGGCCCATGAACCGAACCAACTGGGACCCCAACACCTTTGAATGTAGGTAGCATCTGTCCACTTATCGCCGTTCTCTAATAGTGGGTCTCCGAGCAGCCGCCAGAGGGCCGACTAATTTGGCCAAGGTAAGAGAGATTATCCAAGGGCCTAATGAGTCTCCTTCTATGTTTCTGCAGAGAATCATGGAAGCATATAGGAAATATACTCTTTTTGATCCTCAGGCAGAGGACCAAAAGGCACCTGTGCAATGGCCTTTATCGAGCAGACTGCCCTAGACATTAATAGACAGTTACAACGTCTAGATGGATTACAAGATATTGACCTTAAGAGATTTAGTCAGAGAAGCTGAGAAAGTATATTATAAGAGAGAAACTGAGGAGGAAAGGGAATAGAAGAGAGAGAAGGAAAGGGAACAAAAGGAGAATGAAAGGAGAAAATGGCAGAGTAATGCATTGCCTAAGGTTCTGGACACAGCAGCAAATAGGTCAGAAGTTAAAAAGCAGGGAGACAGAAAGGGATACCTGGGCCCACGCCAAAGGCTGCCCCTGGCCTCAGATCAATGTGCCTATTGTGAAGAAAAAGGACACTGCGCCAAAGAGTGCCCCCCAAAAAAGCAGCCATGCCAGCCCGCCGTGCTGACTCTAGAAGAGGACTAGGAAAGTCGGGGCTCAGATCCCCTCCTCGAGCTCAGAGTAACATTTGAAGTTCAGGGGAACACAGTGAACTTTGAAGTGATTACAGGAGCAGTATACTCAGCCCTTAAGACTCCACTGGGCCCCCTATCAATTAAATGGTCCCTAATTCAAGGGGTAATGGCAGTAGATATCGGGCTTGGACAACTAAGATGAATATGGACCTCGGAAAGGGAAAAGTCCACCACTCTTTCCTAGTAATCCCAAAATGCCCGACCCCATTGATGGGCAGGAATCTGCTTACCAAACTGTGGACTAGAATTACCTTTAACCCTGATGTTCCCCAAGTTGAGTTTCTAAAGCCTTCAGTATAAACTCCCATAGTCACGTCATTCAATAAGTCCGTAGAAGATGAACATCAACTCTTCGCACCCCCTAGGACTGATCAAACAGGCAAACTACCCCAGAAATGGATAAAAGATTATCCTAATGCCTGGGCAGTAACTGCTGGGTTAGGTCTAGCCATAAACAACCTCCAATAGTAGTAGAATTAAAAGCCTCTGCCTCTCCAATCAGTGTTAAACAATATCCTCTAAGCAAAGAAGCTAAGGAAGGGATAAGGCCCCATATTCATAAATACCTGGCTCTTGGGATCTTAAGGCCCTGTCAATCAGCCTCGAATACCCCCTGGTACCAGTAAGAAAGCCAGGAACTGGTGACTACCGTCCTGTTCAAGACCTAAGAGAGATCAACAACAGAGTGCAGGACATTCACCCCACAGTACCCAATCCATATAATTTGCTTAGTACTCTGAATCCGGAGTGGAAATGGTACACTGTGCTGGACTTAAAAGATGCTTACATCTGCTCACCTCTACATAAGGACTGTCAGTTGCTGTTTGCTTTCGAGTGGATAGACCCAGAACCTGGAACATCTGGCCAACTAACCTGGACTAGACTCCCACAGAGGTTCAAAAAATCCCCCACTCTCGTTGATGAAGCCCTCCAAAGGGACATCAATATCTTCAAAACTGCACACCCTAAAGTCACCCTACTCCAATATGTGGAAGATCTTCTACTGGCAGCCAACACCAAGGAGACCTATGAGTCTGGGACCCAAGCACTATTATCCGAGCTTGCTCGGCTTGGATATAGGGCTTCTGCCAAAAGGCCCAAATTTGTCAGCAAGAAGTAATCTTCCTGGGTTATTCTCTTAGGGGTGGCAAACAATGGCTCCCTGAGCCCAGAAAAGATATCGTTGTGCAGATACTGCTCCCATCAAATAAGAGACAACTCAGAGAGTTTCTTGAGACTGCCAGCTTTTGCAGGTAATGGAGTCCTGGGTTTGCATCTCTGGCTGCCCCTTTATACACGCTGATAAAGGGGAATTCCCACTTCCATGGACCCCTGAGCACCAACAAGCTTTTGATAATGTCAAAAAAAGGTGCTGCTATCTGCTCCGGCCTTAGCACTACCAGATGTAGAAAACCCTTCACTCTCTACATCGAGGAAAAGAAAGGAATAGCACGGGGAGTGCTCACTCAGACTTTGGGACCTTGGAAAAGGCCGGTAGCATATTTATCAAAAAAACTGGACCCAGTGGCTAGCGGGTGGCCCCATTGCTTAAGTGCTATAGCAGCGGCAGCCTTTCTAATAAAAGATGCTCATAAATGAACGTTGGGACAGAAGCTAAACATTATAGCCCCCCATTCCCTGGAGAGCATCATCTGTCAGCCTCCAGATAGGTGGCTATCAAACTCCAGAATTAACCACTACCAGAGCCTCTTGCCTGACAAAGACAGAATAACGCTGGAACCCCCTGCTCCACTCAACCCGGCTACACTGCTGCCAGAAGAATCATCAGGACCCGTCACTCATGAGTGTCAACACATACTGGCAAGGAAACCAGTATACGACGAGACTTGAAGGATCAGCCACTGCCTCGCCCTCAAGTCGTATGGTTTACAGACGAGAGCAGCTTCCTCCAAGATGGTAAGCGGCGGGCTGGAGCAGCAGCAGTTAGCAAAACTAATTTCATTTGATCCTCTGGTCTCCCAGAAGGGACATCAGTCCAAAAAGCAGAACTGATTGCCCTTATGAAAGCATTGGAACTAGAAACAGGCAAAAGGGCCACCATATACACTGATAGCCACTATTCATTTGCCATTGTTCATATGCACGGGACTATTTACCAACAATGGGGGCTATTGACCTCTGCCAAGGAAGAAATAAAGAATATGGATGAGATCCTCCACCTTCTCTCAGCAATGCAGGCCCATAAAGAAATAGCAATAGTGCACTGTCCAGGGCACAAGAAGGGAAACGACCCCGTGCCGGTTGGAAACAGAAGGGCAGATGAGGAAGCTTTATTGGCAGCCCTAAACGGAGTGACCCTGTTAACTTTTTCCACACCGGGGGGAACAACGATCAGGAAACTTGCCTGCCCCAGAACATTCAGGCAACTTATCATCTGAGGAGACAGATACAGAACTCTGGGACCCTACAGAGCCAAGTTTACAATTTCAAAAAGCCCACCTTTATGTCAAAGACGTACACCAGCTCAACCACTTAGGCTCAAAGAAGTTATAGGCACTCTTAAAGGACCGAAGAAAGGACTTATTATTGACTGACTCACAGAGGAAAGAAATAGCTGAGCAGGTGACTAGACCTTTTCAAGTCTGCCAATTAGTTAATACTTTCCCATCCAAGCTTCCTGCAGGGAAGCGCTTATGAGGAACCAGACCAGGACAATTCTGGGAAGTGGACTTTACTGAAATTAAGCCAGCAATGTATGGACCTAAATATCTCCTAGTCTTTGTTGATACTTTTTTTAGGATGGGTCGAAGCCTTCCCCATGAAGAAACAAACAGCTCAGATGGTGGCCAAAAAGATCCTAGAAGACATTTTTCCAAGGTTCGGCCTGCCTAAGGTAATAGGGTCTGATTACGGACCAGCATTCATGGCCCAGGTAAGTCAGGAATTTTCCAGGACCCTGGGGATTAATTGGAAGTTATATTGTGCTTATAGACCACAGAGCTCAGGACAGGTAGAAACGATGAATAGAACCATCAAAGAGACCTTAACGAATTTAAGCTTGGAGACCGGTATGAAAAATTGGACTATGCTCCTACCTCATGCACTTTCTCGTGCCAGAAATACCCCCTCCGCCTCTTTGTGTAACCTCACCCCTTATGAAATTCTCTATGGTGCCCCTCCTCCAGTAAGGGACCTAACCCCAACTCTGAGATTAATGATTCCTTTCACACCCCCTTGCTTGACAGACTCAAAGCCCTTGAACAAACCCAGCACCAAGCGATACCTGTGGAAACAGTTGGCCACTGCTTATCAGCCTGGAGACAAGGAAACCCCACATCGATATCAAGTGGGAGACTTCATCTACGTGAGACAGCATCAGGTTTCATCCCTGGAACACAGCTGGAAATGACCATACTAGGTACTGCTTTTAACACCTACAGTGGTGAAAGTGGATGGAATCACTTCCTGGATACATGCCTCCCATCTCTATCCTGTGCCCTGTCCAGACTCTGGCTGGAAACTGGAAGACACTGGTAACCCTCTCAAGCTGCATGTCCGTGGTGTGGGTAGGGCTATAGATTCTTCCCCTGACCACAAGCAGCCCTAATCCCCATCAGCCTGTTCAGCAACAATGGCAAGTTATAAATCCTACTGGGCAAGTAGTGTGGCCTATTTCACATACATCCCCCTTATGGACTTGGTGGCCATCTCTCCACCCAGACATTTGTCAGCTTGCCATAGGCCTCTCTGACTGGGATCTCCCTGACATAGTGGACCCCACACAGATCCCACTCAAACCCAAACCAGGGCAACATAGACCAACATACACCATGAATTATGGATGTCATCTCCCCCAGCTCAGTTGTAAACTAGCCAGTCTTGTTTATTAAGTGTGCCCAGCTGATTTCTGAAGTCACAAACAGGCCCAAACCTGTGGAGGACCCAGTGACTTTTATTGTAGATCTTGGGGTTGTGAACACACGGGAGCTGCATTGTGGAACCCAAACTCCGCAGACAGTATGATTCGGGTAGGATGAAATGACACTTGGATTGATCCCAATAAATGTGCCGCTATCCAAGTGGTGTCAACAACTCACTGTGGAAAAAATAGTCTATGTTACCCCCTCAATATAACTTTCACTTCAAAAGGAAGGGGCTACTTCAGAACAACATGGCCTATGGGAAATACTTGGGGAATGCAATTCTATATTAATGGCCCTGGTTATGACTTTGGTCTCTGTTTCACCATCTGGCTTAAAAAGGAAGAAAATCCCACAGCAATAGGGCCCAATCCCCTCAAGTCAGGAATTAAGCCTCCTAAACCTCCGATGCCTAGATCTACCAAAACCCCTCTACCATCTCATACTTCCCAGTTTTTGTCTTTGCCTACTTCCCCAGTACAGAGAACAGCTGACTCCTCCCCCTGAGAACTAATTAAAGGAACCTTTATGGTACTGAACTCCACACAGTCAGAACTCCTTGCATTTCAGCCCAGGTATTTGACAGCTCTGTAAATTATTCTGTAATGGTGCAGATACTCCCCAGGGTGCTCTATCATGTTGCAGAATCATTTGAATTGAAGGTCTACTAGGGAGACAAAGAACCCGATTTTGCCTGGAGCCTGTGTCCCTTACTCTAGCCATCCTATTGGAGATAGAAGCTGCTGCAGGAGTGGGTATGGGAACAGCTGATATGATCCATGGGTCACAACAAATGGCCCGATTAGAAACAGCAATAAATCAAGACTTGAAGACATTAGAGGCCACCATCACAGTTTTGCAGGAATCCTTAACCTCTCTCTCAAAAGTTGTTTTACAGAACAGGCGAGGATTAGACCTCCATTTCATGAGGGAGGCGGGCCTCTGTTTTATACTGAGAGAAGAATGCTGTTTTTATGCTGACCATACTGGAGTTGTAAAAGAATCCATGAGTAAGTTGAGAAAATGCCTTGAAGAGCACCAGAGAGAAAGGGAGTTTCAACAAGTGTGGTTTGAGTCATGGTTTACCCAGTCCCCCTGGTTAACTACACTCCTATCAGCCTTAGCTGGACCCCTGATCATGCTTATGGTGTTGCTAACTGTGGAACCTCGTTTGCTTAACCGCAAATTTTCCTTTCTCCAGGCTCAGATTGGGCAGGTAAAACTCATGGTAATCAGACAGAAATACACTTCACTGGCAGAAATAGAATGTGAGACCCCGCTATATTTATGATTCATTACTTTTAAGATTATATGTAGTCAGAAAAAGGAGTGGGAAATGAAAGAATTAAAGAAATTAAAATTGAAACATATAGAAACAGGTTTTATAAAGTTTACAAGCTGCGCTCAGAACCTGAAATTCCTGTGTCAGTTAAGACAATTCCCGGAACTGCCCATTAGATGTGTTGAAATCTTCCCTGACCACCTAGTTACTTAACTACCCCTTCCCAGAAACCGTGCATCTCATCACGTATACATCTCAGGGCTTCAACCAATCAGTTTAAATGTATACCCCTTCTCAGGCCTGACCAATCACCCCCTGCCCGAACTGTTCCCATCAATGAATGTTCTAATCATGTTTTAGAGTTGTTATTTGATTTTCCTGCAGTATATGATAATTTGCTAAAGGAGGCTATGATGTATATAAAGTCCCTGCACTCTCTAGAGATTTTATATAATCTCTTCTCAAGTTGTTCTCGGGGCTCTTTGTTCTTTGCTCCTCTGAAGTGAGCTTTGAGCGCCAGCCTGCTGGACCCCCAATAAACCATTTGCTGTGGCATGAGACAGTCTCTTGGTGGTCTTTTCCTCCAACGTTCGAAAAACCTTTTCAGTTCCTGACTTCCATCAAGTGAGAATAGGTATCCTTTGGGTCGAATTAGTTCCTCAAAGCCCTGCAGAGGCTAACCCATAGGTGCTTGGGTTTTCTCATGACTCCAAATCACATATAGAATCTATACCTGACATTCAGTAGGCCTCAAATTGGAGAAGCAGGGAAGTTTTAGTGGCAGGGCTATTTGATCACTCCTGGATCAAAGGAAGGGTGTCCAGGCCACCCAATGCCCTTCTGGACTTCAAATATTACTTAGATTTCTGTTTTCATACTTATATTTCAACTGTATATTTTTGAAATATCGCAGGTGCCCAATACCATTATTCATCCCGCAGAATGATTCCTAATCCAAATCGAACCTGTTATTAACCTTAACCATGCAATATTTCCTCAATCTAACTTAACAGAAGAACAAGGACATTGTTGGTCTTACAATACAGGAATGTAGGGGTTCTTCAACCTGATGAGAATCTCAAAGTTCCATGCAGAAATGATCCATGAAGAAGATATAGACACCTATGAAAGACCTGAGACAGCAAAAGTCAACTTCCATGTAAAACAACTTGGTCAAAATGAAGGGATGTGTATGAAAGCCTCTCTCTTCTTAATGTAGATTAAATAGACCAAATCAGGCCTGTGTGGAGAGCTGTTCCCGGGTGCCTATGGTTGATGTACCATTCTAACTTGTGAAAGTGTCACAGGAAGTATGGGCAGATTCCATCTCATGGGAACCATGGAAGCAACTGTTAGGACAAAGTGGTTGCCAAGGCAGTGACCTCATTCAGTTCGTGAAGGAAGTGACCTACCACACTTCCTTGGTTATGGAACTCTCTGAACTTGGGATCCAGGAAGCCAGGCACCCAGAGCCAGTCCCAGTCACAGTCCCAGTGGTCTCATTTGTTTGGATTTACCAAGGACAGAGTCAGTCTTTCTCAGTACCTACTTATATGATGATGGCCAAATGCCAGGAGATCTCTGAAGAGGGGCCTTTTCTGACGAAGCAGGTAGTGGCTCAACCATGGCTCCTGACAACTTCAAAGAGTTGGCAAAGAAGACCAGGTCTCAGATAGGATGGGACATTTTGGGGGAACATAGTATGGCACACCAGTCAGAGGACACTCAGGATAGTTACAGACATACTTGTGGGAAGGAGGTGCCTTTGTGGGTGTCAGTGTGAGTTTGTGGTTTTGTCTCATGTTCTGAGAATAGGTAGGAAAGGCGGTTTGTTTGTTTGGACTGGAATGTTTCTAGAAAGTTGTTTGACAACGCGAGTGTTTCTATGTCTGTGTATCCCACTCAATCCTTTTTTTTTTTGTAGACATTTGAAAAGCGAATTTATCAATGGTTGTGTCCTGTCTAGTAGAAAACTTCCCAGCATTCATCTTGCCAAATTAAAGAATAAAGAGCTGCTTGCCTTATGGATGGGAAACATCTATTATCTTCCTAAGTTCCTCTTTTCATCCTGAATACTGGACACTCTCCAGGATAGCCTCATGGTTTTGTTTCCAAGATATGTACCACCTCCAAGCTCTGTGATATGGCCATGTACTGGATAGCTGAGGAGAATGGAAGCATCTCAGAAAACTCACATAGCCGTGTGACCATTAAAGTCTCAGTGGAGAAACACTGCTTTGGGCCTTTTGCTTACCTATTGTTCTGTTGTTCTGAATGTCAGGAAGATCTTTGCCTCAGGCCACCCCTTTTTGAAGCCAGAAGAAAACAGTTTTCAAATGGAAATAAATGGGCATCACCTGTGGCTCTCTGCTTAATTGCTTTGGAAAGAGATGTGGCTGAATCAGCCTCTTTGCCCTGTGTGAGGCAGTGGCTTAGATTTTCAGCACCTGATGGATCAAAGAAAGTTTCCAAGTGTGCATCCTAAACCAAAATGGCCAAAAGAGCAGTCATTGTGGATGAATTCTCTCCCCTTCCTCTGAAAGCTTCCTGACCTCCATCAAGTGAGAATAGGGATCTTTTGTGACAAATCAGTTCTTCAAAGCCCTGCAGAGGCTAGCCCATAAGGGCTTGGGTTTTCTCATGACACCAATTCACATAAAGAATCTATACCAGACAGTCAGTAGGCCTCAAATTGGAGAAGCAGAGCAGTATTAAGAGCAAGACTATTTGATCACTCTTGGTTCACAGGAAGGGTGTCCAGGCCACCCTGACTTCAGGCAAATGAGGAGCAAGGGAACTTATTTGGAAAACTGTCTTGGGCTGGCCCCTCATGGAAACCTCCAGCCAGAGGTTATGAAGAGTGTCTATGTCAAAGAAGATGAGGGCCATTTGGGAGTGTTTTGGTTTTAATTGTGGTCATTTGTGTGGTGGTTGGAAGAGATGCCTAGTTCCACCTGGGCTTGAACTCTGGTGTGATTCCCCTTACAGACTGAGTTCTGGAACTGACCTCAGAGAAGTATTGCCATGAATTGTGTTGGGATTTTAAGAGGCCACGCATGAGAGTTGCCTTTGGAAACTGAGACCAATGCCCAGGGTGGCTTTCCACAGAGCATTGTCAATCTCTGCCAGGGCATCACATTATTTTATTCTGAAAGACTTGCAGCCATAGTTGAGAGTCAATACACACATGGGCCTCACATTGTAGACCTCAATGGGCCTGGCTTCATGTGTCTTTTTGGCCACTCTTTGGGAAGCCTTGCCTCTGAGAGTTCTCCAGAGTTTCCTTGAAATGTGCTTCCTCAAACATTAATGGTTCCTGAATGAATTGAAACCCACAATTTCTCCAACTTCATCCTTGAAAAATGGCTAGAAAATACCATGAAATTTTTGAAATTTTCATGACCAGGTGGCACTGGAGAACCTTTCAATGTCCTCTTGCTGATAAAGTGTGTATCAGACAGTGCCTTGATTTACTGGGTTTCATGAAAATGGTGTAGAACAGAGATGCCAGTATGTTGGAGCCTGCTGAGTAGTGGGCCCAGAGCTGTGGTGTGCAGGTGTGTGATAAAACATCTGTGGTCAGGCCATGTGGATCTGCCATTGACTTCCAAATGGCTTGTGGCTGACATTGTGCAGCCAGGAATCACTTATATGTCTGAAATCTCCCCATATAAGGCATCTTGTTATATGGAGACGTTTCAGGACAATGTTCAGAATCAGGTGCTATGGTCAAGGGGACAAGCTATGTGGGATAGAAGCCTGGTTGGTGCATTCTCCTGCAGACCCTGACCTATCTCATGTGACAGAACTCCCTCCATCACTGTGTCTCAGCTGAATTCCTTGTATTTCGTGAAGCAAATAACAAACTCCCAGTGCAGCAGCAAGAAACACCATGAAAAGTGGAGGATGACCAAATGGCTTCACAGTCCACACGGGGAGACACTTAGCCTTCACTGGCCACAGTTTACCTACAAAGAGTGAATTCAGCACTGCTGCCTCATGTTCTTTGGAAAATAAGAAACCATGTCCTCCAGGTCACATAGATGCAGATCCAGCTTTGATGGTCTCATTAGAAAGGAAGCTAAAGCTCCTGACAACAACATATATGTCAAGTGCCCATCCTCAGTAGCAGTTCCTAAAGAAGTCTTTAGGCCGGCAGAGCTCCATGTTTGTATAGCGTTTACCTATTAGACCAGGATGCAAGAAAAGATCACTGACTCCCATTAAAATCAAATTAAAGCAAGCTTATTATTTCCACTGCCCAGGCGGCCTCTCTCTCCCAAAGCAGCGGGAACAAGACAGCCACCCAACTTTTCTTTTGGCTGAGTTACACATCATATTACCTGTTTGAGATCCTAGTAATCTTGACAGAAAAAAAAAAACAACTTTTGAACATCACTTTAAATTAAATAACATCTGACCTACTGCTTTCGTAGTTATTCTCACATGTTGTAAGATGAGACACAGAGCCTAATCTCAGGTAAGGCAGGGATCTATACAAATCTTAAGTGTTTTATTTCTAAAGCTGATCATTGTTTTTTAAATATCATTTTACAAAGTTTATATAAATTGTTTGAGGTCACCTGAACATTAGCTAACACCATATGATATAACATTTAAAACATGAATTAAAGAAAGTCTGAAAGTTTTTAACCTTTACATAGATTAGGCTCTCATTAACTTAAAAATTTATTTAAATTTTTCCCCAATGTAAAAAGTAACATAAAACTTTAAATATCTTATTGATAACAAGTAAATAAATCATATATATATATATATATATATATATATATATATATATATATATATATTTTTTTTTTTATTTTTTTTTAATTTTTTTTTACCACACAACTTTAGAACACCAGCTTGATGTAATGCTCTTTTAAAGTTTCTACCTTACAGACTTGTATTACCTGGAAGATATGAGCACATTAATAGCATCACAATGACATTGATGTTTCTACATTAACCAAGTTTAGCTTTTAAATAAATGGCAGTACAGTTCTCTAAAATAACTGTTCTTATTTAATCAATTGTTTAATTTTTATGGTTGCTTTCTCTAGAAAAATAAAACTTAATGAACACAATGTTATGGGTAAATTTTTGTTTAAGAAATTTTTGACGCTTTATCACATGACTGATTTTTACAATCTTATACAGACTTTAGAACAAACTTATACAGACCTTACTAAATCAATCAGATATCTCACAAAAGTACTCATGAATGAGTAATCCCTTATCAATTTTACTTCAGTTATTTATCCAAATATTAGAGAAATGTATTGTACAGTGCAAACCATTTTTTTGTTAAAGGAAAAGTCCTAGAACCAAGGCATATTAGACATCTTATAGACATTAATATTTTATTAGATTTTTGAGCAGCTAGAAAAACTTGTAAGCTTAAATTTAAAGACATTTATTGTTATTTGTTTATCCAAATTTAAAGTGAACCATTTAAATCACGTGAATTAAAGATCTTTGAATCCACTTTTTAAAATTTGTTTTTATGAGTGCTCCTTTTTTTAAATGATCACTCCTTATATATGTTAATTTGTATATCATATATATGATATACAGACATATGGATATATCGACATACAACACATAACAAAAGTGTGCACAAATAATAATAGTAAAAGCCTTGTAGCTTTTCGCAGGTGAAATCTCCAATGCAATGTTTTAAAACTCCACTGTTGGTCAAAGATAGAACTGATTAGAAAAATATTAGCCTAGTTCTGTAGGATCAAAATAATGAGCTCAAAAAAATACAGAATCTAAGGAAAAAAATGAGAGTCCTAGAAAAAATGACTGGCCAGTAATTAGTAAATACCATACAATTTACCTTTTTTTTTCCCACTTAGACATCAGATCAGTCTCCTACTGAGCTTACAGACTTCCTCCATTTGCATTTCAACATAAGTCCTGGCTGAGTTCTGGAAGGAGCTGGACAAAACTGCTATTCGGAGCAGAAACCTCAGGCCTAAGGCATTTTAACCATAATTTTCAGGTTCGGATGTTGAAAATTATGATACAATTTTAAGATACAATTCACAAAATTTTATACCTTAACATCTTGTTTTGTCAACAGATACCATACTATGATTTACTATCCTTGTCCAAATTAATGCACTGATACACACTGTGACATTTTCCCAGGCTACCCAATTAAAAATTGGTGAAAAAAAAGACTGAATGATTGGGAATTTACTTGACAACTTGAATGTAGAATTCTTTAGTTTTCCATCCTTAGTATTTAAGTTCTCTGGCATGAATTATCTGAAATCATAAACTAAACAATTACCTAAACCCGACTTTTAACTGCAAGATTGTGCAATGCTTCAAAAACCCATTCAGATACCAGATTGTTACAATAAATCATCATCATTTAGACACACATTCAGCTAAGATCATTCCCAAGAAACAATTTCGAATATCAACACATTATTGCACATGTCTTAAAGGGCCAGAAACAAAGACAAAAGACAGACAGAAAGGAGCTCCAGACTAAGGCTGACAGGACAGAAGCCTTTACAACAGAGCAGATAAGAGAAAAATCTCCTACACCAGTGGCACGATAGATGTCCCCAAAAGAGGATCAGATGTTTTCACAGAGGGGCAACCTGAAATGTAATGTCAAGGGTCTCCATGGTGACTTTACTGCATTTAGTTTCCCCTTTTTCTTTTTCTCTTTTTTAAGAAGAAAGAGGTGGCATTATCCTTACAGTGCAGGGAAGGAAGGAGGGAATTCACTGAAGCAACAGGACTTCAGCAGCTGCTGGGAGTCCCTCAGTCCCGTCTTTTACTTACAGGATTAGCTCCTCTGGTTCGGTTCCACCCCAAGCACGCTCCATCACCTAACATTTCAGTAGTCAGCTCTCAAAAATTCTGGGGTCATGGGGGGAATCAAAATTCGTAACTTAAATTTCGGTTCCAGACTTTGAAGCCAATTAACAAATTTAATAATAAGGGCAGGGTTTGAGAAAAAGAAAAAGGGAGGTTTACTGCTTTACTAACAAAGAAGAAAAACAGGGGACTCTGTCCAAAGTTGTGACTCTCTTGATCTGGAGGGACAAGGGGTTTTAAAGGAGTTTCACTTGTTAACCTGAGAGATACTCATTTATTAAGTCCCCAGCAGGCATTGCCCTCTGCAGTGGGTGTGCTCCAGACAGCCAGCTAGGGGCTTCTCTCATCCTGCTTAACAAAGGGGGGTAAAGTGCATCGCATTTCCTTAAAACACAGTCCAAAGGGGTGTCAGGCTTACTTGCTTTATTACCCATTTTCACGTCCAATATCCTTAAGTTTTTACCACAGAAATCACACAACAAAACGCGCAAAAACAAACAAATAAAAAACATATAGAACACAGAACAAAACACAAAGAAACAGAAACTCGGCGAATAAACAGAAAAACAGAGGAGCAATTCAGCGTCTTGCTAAAGCCCCGGGGTAGGAGCTCCTGCGTGCCAGTCGGCACCTCTCTACACTTTCAGAGGTATTCCCTACAGAACAGAACAGAGGAAAGAAGGATTCCCATTACTGTTCCGGAAAGGAGTATATGTGAGCCTCCCCATGCCACCTCTCTGTCATCAGAAGAGTACTCCCTTAACCGGATATTAGATGTTATAAAGGCGCCTCTTACCTATGGAGGCCTCCTCCACCAGGTGCTTGATAATAGTTTTAGTGCAATGGTTCACTGCAGTGATCCACGGACTGAAGACTCATTCCAAGGCCTTGGAACTTGGCTCTCCAGCCCGGAGTCCTGAAAGATAGACCAGCTTCAGAATTTCTAGCAGTCTGGCCTTGTGATCTGGTCGGGTCATGTCGCTGGGGAACTCCAAAATGTTCGACCACAACACAAGAAAAGACCACTGACTCCAATTAAAATCAAATTAAGGCAACCTTAATATTTCAACCGGCTGGGCTGCCTCTCCCTCTCAAAAAGGCGGGAACAAGACAGCAAACCCACCTTTCCTACAGCCCAGCTTTGTAGCCCAGAAAGTTACACAAAAGGGGGTTACAGAAAACAAAACTTTTACAAGCATCACACTAATTGTAGTTTACATTTTTTTTTTGCTGGCCCCAGCATCAGAAATTATGAGGACCATTAGAGCCTCAGAGAGGGTCATTGTCTGGCCAGGGAGGGCCAATATTTATGAGGTGTCATTGAAGTTTCAGAGAGGGCTGTTATCTGGACAGAGAGCCAGGCATCGATGAGTTCAAGGAATGGGCAGGCATTCAAAGTAGGTTCAGAATTTGCAGTAATTTATAGTAAAGCAAAAATTATCTTTTCATGGCTTTGTGGCAAGATGGCTCACAATTTTAATGAAAGATCATGTTGGGTGATCAACCCTGTCCCTTACTTTTGGAAAATCCTCTACCACCTCCAAGGTTGTGAACTTCTGAGCATTTTCCATTCCAGAAATGTATTCACAGAATTTCTAACTCTTCTTCTCTAATTGTGCCTTACTTGGGGCGAAGGTAATGTCAAGGCATTGTTCTGGATGAGAGTGGGAAGAATATAGTATAGCACATAATTGCATACACATTAGATTCATTTTCCAATTGAAATACTGAATTTCTGACAATAACCCATACCCTACTAATACTATTATGATGGAGAATAATAACCCAAACAGAATTGAAATACAAGCGGTTCACAGGCGGCATGGTGTATATTGGACTTGCCTTTTGCAAGATAAATGGTAGGTGTTATAAATCTAGTCATGTTTTAATTGAAATAGTTTTATATGTGTATTTAAAGTTAACAAATATGTGAATTCCTATCTCCCTTTCGCTGTAGCCTATTCAGCACATGTACTTTTATATGCACATATAGAATCTTACCTGATATCACACGTACATTTTTTTGAGGTGCCTGACATTGCAGATAGAAATTGTGAGAAGAGATCACTCCACCTAAACGCTGTTGGAACTGAAAATTCAAGCTATGGGTGAGCTTCCTAGTTGAACAACATTATACATAAATCCATGTTCAGTAAAATGAATATTTTTGGATCTGTGGATGATATATATTTCATGGTGAATTTTGATTGGCATATATATTTCTACTTTTAATGTCTTTGTGTGTGTGTGTTTGTATATATATATATATATATATATATATATATATATATATATATATATATATATATATATATATTCTCCAGATTTTTCAAAATATGAAATACGTGTGTCTTATATACACTTCCTAAATTCATTCATGTTCATGTATGTGGATTAATAATCAACTTTTCACAAGATTATTCTCAGAAATATTCATCCACCTGAAAAACATATTTGTTTCTTAGTACTGAAAACTAACTTCAGTGAAAGGTTCCAAATAAATCCTAATATTTCTACATTAACTGACCTAGTTTAACATCAATGCAAGTAGATTCCTATAGGACATTATGTGTATTTTGAAGTTTATTATTATTCAACACTGGTACATTACTATTTCTTCAGTTAATGCACATCATTGGATATATATTTCATCCACTACTTAGCAAATTTATATGCATTTGTTTCACTTTCAATCACTTCCTGCTACAGAAAACATGTATTTCCCTATGTTTCTTGACTGGCCTTTTCATGAGACTTTTTTCCAAGTATATTATTTTCATTTCCATGATCAATTTTTAAGCAAAACTCACACACCCTTCATGATAAAACATAACCTTAAGATGACCATTAGATATATAACTGGTTGGAATGAATGATTGTGTATCATTATAACATTTCTTATATATTTTCAGATATCCATTCAATCCATTATTTAAGGTGGACCCAGTTATATTATTTATTCCCAGTATGGTCTATTCATGCATTATTGCTATATTCATCGACAGAGGGTATACCTATATGTACCCCAATACAAATTTATATGTCTTCAAAATATTGCTCCCGGAAATGGTGGAAGAAATACTGATGTCACGTGATATACATATACATTTTATCACAGAAATATTCTGGACACAAAAAGAAAAGGTCACACTTTCAATTGTAACAAAACCTAAATGGAAAGTGAGCATGGATTACTAAAAAATCCATGTCCAGGTTGCCTAATGCTCTCAAATGTCAATCCTATTGGTGACTACATATTTGTTTCTAAGATTATATATTCAACCTCAAGCCTGTTGAAAATGTCTAATCCTATCACTCACTTTTTAGTTTGCTTGATTTCCTAATGTCTCTATTGATATCTGCTTTCTACATGTTTTCCCCAGTTCATCTTTGTGACTGACTCTTCACATGTGCTGACATTTACACTCACTCTCTAACCGAAACCCTATTGCTAAAGAACTTTTGGTCCAAATCCTATACTCACTCTTCATTTGAAACCTAACGACTACCTTCCTCATCCTACCGAATAACGCTTTTTTGACTGAAAGTCTCTTCAACATTCAATCATCTAAGGTACAAGGTCCTATGCCATTGTATATTGATTTATCTGAGACATCTGTGCAGCAGATAACTCAAAGCTAAGTATACCACTCAAGGGTCCAATTCCCTTCTGGGCTTCAAATCTTTCCTAGATTACTGCTTTCATACTTATATTTCACCTATATACTTTTGTAAATATCGAAGTTTGCCAATACCATTATTCATCTCACAGAATGATTCGTAACCCAAATCAAACATGTTATTAACCCTAAACATACACTGTTCCCTCAATATAACTTACAGAAGAGCAGGGACAGAGTTGGTCTTTCAATATAGGAATGTAGGTGATCTTTCACCTGCTGATAACCTCAAAGATCCACGGAGAAATGATCCTTGGAGAAGATATATGCAGCTCTCTCTATGAGAGAGCAATAGTAATCTTCCATGGCAAACAACCTGGTCAGGATGAATTGATGGGTCTCAATCAGCCTCTCTCTTCTTATTGTAGAGAAGTTGGAACAAACCAGGCCTGTGTGGAGAGATGTTCCAGGGTGCCTATGGTTGATATACCATTCTAACTTCTGAATGTGTCACAGGATGTTGGGGCAGCCTCCATCTCATGGGAACCTTGGAAGCAACTGTTAGGACAAAGTGGTTTTCAAGGCAGTGAACTCATTCAGTTCCTGAGGGAAGATACCTCTCCTCAATTCCTTGGTGATGGAATTCTCTGAACTTGGGATCCAGGAAGCCAGGCACCCAGAGCCAGTCCCAGTCCCAGTCCTAGTGGGCTAACTTGTTTGCTTTTCCCAAAGACAGAGTCAGTCTTTCATGAGACCTACTGATGTGAGGATGGCCAAATGCCAGCAGAGCTCTGAAGAGGCATCTTCCCTGAGAAAGCAGGTAGTTGCTCACAGCTGTCTCCTCACAACTTCACAGAGTTGGCCAAGGAGACCAGATCTGAGACAGGACAGGCCATTTCAGGGGAACATAATATGGCCCACTAGTCAGAAGACTCTCTGGATAGTCACAGACCTACTTGGGGGAAGGAGGTGCCTTTGCCGTTGTGGGTGTGAGTTTGTGGTTTTTTTCTCATGTTCTGAGAATAGGTAGGAAAGGTGGGTTTTTTTGGTGTGGAGTGGACTGTTTCTAGTAAGTCCTTTGACATGGTGAGTGTTTCTATGTCTGGGTTTCCCACTGTATCCGTGGTTGTAGACATTAGAAAAGAGAATGCTTCAATGGATTTGTTGTCTCTAGTAGAAATCTTCCCCACATTAATACTGCCCAATTGATTAATGGACTTCACCTTGCCTTATGGATGGGCAACAACTACTATCTTCTTAAGTTACTGTTTTCTTCATGAATTCTGGCCACTCTACAGAATAGGCTCATGGTTTTGTGTCCCAGATATGTAACACCACACGGCTCTGTGACATGGCCATGTACTGGATAGCTGAAGAGAATGAGAGCATCTCAGAAAACTCAGATATCAGTGTGACCAGTAAAGTCTCAGTGGAGAAACCCTGCTTTGGCCATTTCCTTACTTCTATTTCTATTACCCTGAATGTCAGGATGGTCTTTGCCTCAGGCCAACCCTTTGTGAAGACTGAAGAAAACTGTTTTCATATGGAAAAGAATGGGCTTCACCTGTGGCTCTTTGCTAAATTGCTATGGAATGGGATGTGTCTGAATCAGTCTCTTGTCATTGTGTGAGGTTGTGACTTAGATTCTCAGCACCCAATGGATCTAAACAAAGATCCCATGTGCTTCCTAAACCAAAATGGCCAAAAGAGAAGTCATTGTGGATGAATTTTTTTGCCTTTTTGTTTTAGGTTCCTGACCTCCATCAAGTGAGAATAGGGATCCTTTGGAATAAATGAGTCTTTCAAATCCCTGCAGAGGCTAGCCCATATGTGCTTGGGTTTTCTCATGACTCCAAATCACATAAAAAATCTATACCTCACAGCCAGTAGGCTTCAAATTGGAGAAGCAGAACACTTTAACAGCAATAATATTTGATCACTCCTGGTTCACAGGAGGAGTGTCCAGGCCACCATGATTTTAGGAAAGGGAAGGGCAAGTGAGCTTATTTTGGACACTTTCTTAGGCGGCGCCCCTCATAGAAACCTCCAGCCAGAGGTTATGATGAGTGTCTATATGGAAGAAGATGAGGGCCCTGTGGGAGTGTTTTGATTTTAATTGTGGTCATTTTTGTGGTGGTTGGAAGGAATGACTGGGTCCACCTGGGCTTGAACTCTGGTGTGATTCCCCTTAGAGACTGAGTTCTGGAACTGAACTCAGAGAAGAATTGCCATGAATTGTGTTGGTATTTAAGAGGCCATGCATGAGACTCACCCTTGGAAACTGAGATCTAGGCCCAGCGTGTCTTTCCGCAAAACAATGGGAATCTCAGCCAGGATATCACATGATTTTATTCTGAAAGACTTGGAAGGCATAGTTGAGAGTCAAAACACACATGGACCTCACATTGTAGACCTCAATGTGCCTGGCTTCATGTGACCTTTTGGCAATTCTTTGAGAAGCGTTGCATGTGAGAGTTCTCCAGAACTTGCATTGAAATAAGCTTTCTCAACACTAAATGGTTCCTGAATGATTTGAAACCCACAGTGCCTCCAACTTCATTTTTGAAAAATGGCTAGATAAATACCATGATATTTTTGAAATTCCCATGACCAGGTGGCACTGGAGAAACTTTGGATGTCCTGTTGCTGACCATGTGTATACCAGAGAATGCCTTGTTTAACTGGATTTTATGAAAATGGTGTAGAACAGAGATGCCAGTAATTTGTATCCTGCTGAGTACTGGGCCTAGAGCAGTGGTGGGAAGGTGTGTGATAAAACACCATGGTGGGGCCAAGTGGATAGGCCATTGGCTTCCAAATGGCTTGTGACTGACATAGTGCAGACATCAGACCCTTATATATAAAGGCATCTTTTTATATGGAGAGGTTTCAGGGCAATGTTCAGAATCAGTTTACTATGGTTATTGGGGCAAGCTATGTGGGATAGAAGCCTGGTTGGTGCATTCTCCTGCAGACCCTGACCCATCACACGTGACAGAACTCCCTCAAGCACTGCATCCTAGTAAAACTCCTTGTATTTGGTGAAGCAAATAGCAAATTCCCAGTGCAGCAGCAAGAAACACCACGAGAAGTGGAGGATGACCAAATGTCTTCACAGTCCTCATGGGGAGACACTTAGCCTCCAGTGGCCACAGTTTACCTACAAAGACAGAATTCAGCACTGCTGCCTCATGTTCATTGGAATACAAGAAACCATGTCTTCCAGGTCACATAGATGCAGACCCAGCTTTGATGGTCTCATTACAAAGGAAGTTAAAGCTCATGACAATAAAATATATTTCAAGTGCCCAACCTCAGAGGCAGTTTCCCAAGAAGTCTTAGGCCAGCAGAGATCCATGTTTCTGGAGTGTTTACCCTGTCCTTTACTTTTGGAAACTCCTCTACCACCTCCAAGTTTGTGAACTCCCTAGCATGTTCCATTCCAGATATGTATTCACAGATTTTCACACTTTTCTACTCTAATTGTGTCTTACTTGGGGCGAAGCTAATATCAAGGCATTGTTCTGGATGTGAGTGAGAAGATTTTTGTGTAGCACATATTTACATACACATTCGATTCATTTTCCAATTTTCTATTTGAAATACTGAAGCCCTGAAACTAACACATACCCTACTATACTCTGACTAATAATTCTAATATGATGGTAAAAAATAACCCAAACAGAATAGAAATACAAGCAGCTCAGAGGAGGCATGGTGTATTGTTACAATTGCCTTTTGCATTATATAGTGTAAGAGTTATAAATCTAGTCAATTTTTTTTAAATAGTTCTACATGTGTTTTTAAAATTAACAAATATGTGAATTCCTGTCTCCCTTTCTCTGTAGCCTATTCAGCACATGTATTTTTATATGCACATATAGAATCCTACCATGTACCACACGTACATACTTGTGAGGTAACTGAATTGGCAGATGCAAATTGTGAGAAAGGATCACTCCTCCTAAACACTGTTGAAACTGAAAATTCAACCTATGGGTGAGCTTCCTAGTTGAATGACATTATACATAAATCCATGTTCAGTAAAATGAATATTTTTCGATCTGTGGATTATATATATTTCATGATGAATTTTGATTGGCATATATATTGCTACTTTTTTTTCTTTTATTGATTGCTCAAAACATTACAAATCTCTTGACATATAATATTTCATACACTATATTCAAGTGGCTTATGAACTCCCATTTTTACCCCAAATAGAGATTACAGAATCACATCGGTTACACATCCACATTTTTACATAATGCCCTATTAGTTACTGTTGTATTCTGCTACCTTTCCTATATTCTACTATCTCACCTCCCCTCTCTTCCTATCTTCTCTCTTTCCCCCATCTACTGTAATTCATTTCTCTCCATGTTTATTTTCCCATTCCACTCACAACAATATGTAATTTTGTGTAACAGTGAGGGTCTCCCTCCATTACCATGCAATTTCCCTTTTCTCTCACTTACCCTCGCACCTCATGTCTCTGTTTAATGTTAATCTTTTCTTCCTGCTATTGCTCCCTGCTCTGTTCTTAGTTGCTCCATTATATCAAAGAAGACATTTGGTATTTATTTTTTAGGGATTGGCTACCTTCACTAAGCATAATCTGCTCTAGTGCCATCCATTTTCCTGCAAATTCCATGATTTTGTCATTTTTTAGTGCTGCGTAATACTCCATAGTGTATAAATGCCACATTTTTTTTTATCCATTCATCTATTGAAGGGCATCTGGGTTGGATCCACAGTGTAGCAATTGTGAATTGTACTGCTATGAAAATCGATGTGGTAATATCCCTGTAGTACACTCTTCTAAGGTCTTCAGGGAATAGTCCGAGAAGGGCAATAGCTGCGTCAAATTGTGGTTCCATTCACAGCTTTCCCAGGAATCTCCATACTGCTTTCCAAATTAGCCACACCAGTTTACAGTCCCACCAGCAATGTACAAGTGTATCTTTTTCCCCACATCTTTGCCAGCACTTGTTGTTGTTTGACTTCATAATGGCTGCCAATCTTACTGGATTGAGATGGTATCTTAGGGTGGTTTTGATTTGCATTTCTCTGACTGCTAAAAATTGTGAGCATTTTTTCATGTACTTTTTGATTGATTGTATGTCCTCCTCTGAGAAGTGTCTGTTCAAGCCCTTGGCCCATTTGTTTATTGGGTTATTTGTTATCTTATTGTCTAATTTTTTGAGTTCTTTGTATATTCTTGATATTAGGGCTCTATCTGAAGTGTGAGGAGTAAAAATTTGTTCCCATGATGTATGCTCCTTATTTACCTCTCTTATTCGTTTTCTTGCTGAGAAAAAACTTTTCAGTTTAAGTAGTCCCATTTGTTGATTCTTGTTTATTAACTCTTGTGCTATGTGTGTCCAATAAAGGAATTTGGAGCCCAACCCCATAATATGTAGATCGGAGCCACTTTTTCTTCTATCAGACGCAGAGTCTCTGATTTGATATCTAGCTCCTTGATCCACTATGAGTTAACTTTTGTGCATGGCGAGAGAAAGGGATTCAGTTTCATTTTGTTGCATATGGATTTCCATTTTTCCCAACACCATTTGTTGAAGATGCTATAATTCCTCCATTGCTTGCTTTTAGCTCCTTTATCAAATATAAGATATTTGTAGCTTTTTGGATTAGTCTCTGTGTCCTCCATTCTGTACCAATGGTCCACCCGCCTGTTTTGGTACCAGTACCATGCTGTTTTTGTTACTATTGCTCTGTAATATAGTTTGAAATCTGCTATCACTATACCACCTGATTCACACTTCCTGCTTAGAATTGCTTTTGCTATTCTGGGGCTTTTTTTTTC
Organism: Callospermophilus lateralis; assembly: GCF_048772815.1. Lineage (NCBI taxonomy): Eukaryota > Metazoa > Chordata > Mammalia > Rodentia > Sciuridae > Callospermophilus > Callospermophilus lateralis. Next base: position 1,416,451 of record NW_027513445.1, read on the forward strand.
ATATGAATTTCATGATTGCTTTACCTATTTCTACAAGAAATGCTGTTGGGATTTTGATTGGCATTGCATTAAACCTGTAGAGAAGTTTTGGTAAAATCGCCATTTTGATGATGTTAGTTCTGCCTATCCATGAACTGGGTTCATTTTTCCATCTTCTAAGATCTTATTCTACTTCTCGTTTTAGGATTCTGTAGTTTTCATTGTATAAATCTTTCACTTCTTTTGTTAGGTTGATTCCCAATAATTTTATTTTTTTTTGAGGATATTGTGAATGAAGTGTTTTTCCTCATTTCTGTTTCAAAAGTTTTGTCGCTGATATACAGAAATGCCTTTGATTTATGCATGTTGATTTTATATCCTGCAAATTTGCTGAATTCATTTTTTAGTTCTAGTAGTTTTTGTAGACCCTTTTGGGTCTTCTATGTATAGAGTAATGTCACCCACAAATTGTGATAATTTACTTTCTTATTTTCCTATTTTTATGCCTTTTATTTCTTTCGTCTGTCTAATTGCTCTGGACAGTGTTTCGAGAACTATATAGAATAGAAGTGGTGAGAGAGGGCATCCCTGTCTTGTTCCAGATTTTAGAAGGAATGCCTTCAATTTTTCTCCATACATAATAATGCTAGCCTGAGGCTTAGCATAGATAGCTCTTACAATGTCGAGGTAAGTTCCTGTTATCCCTAGTTTTTCTAATGTTTTGAATATAAAGGGATGCTGTACTTTGTCGAATGCTTTTTTTGCTTCTATCGAGATGATCATATGGTTCTTATCTTAAAGTCTATTGATGTGGTGAATAGCATTTATTGATTTCCTTATATTGAAACATCGTTGCATCCCAGGTATGAATCCGATTTGATCATGGTGCATAATTTTTTTTATGTGCCTTTGTATTCGTTTCGCCAGAATTTTATTGAGGATTTTTGCATCTAGGTTCATCAGATATATTGGTCTGTAGTTTTCTTTCTTTGAGGTGTCTTTTTCTGATTTCAGAATCAGCGTGATGTTGGCCTCATAGAATGAATTTGGCAGAGCTCCCTCTTTTTCTATTTCCTGAAATAACTTGAAAAGTATTGGTATTAATTCTTCTTTAAAGGTTTTGTAAAACTCTGCTGTATACCCATCCAGTCCTGGGATTTTCTTGGTTGGTAGTCATTTGATTGCTTCTTCTGTTTTATCCATTGACATTGGTCTGTTTAAATTGTGTGTATCCTCCTGACTCAGTCTGGGCAAATCATATGATTTAAGAAATTTATCGATGTCTTCACTATACTCTATTTTATTGGAATATAGGTTTTCCAAATAATTTCTAATTGTCTTCTGTATTTCTGAAGCATCTGTTGTAATATTGCCTTTTTCATCCCATATGTTAGTAATTTGAGTTCTCTCTCTTCTTCTCTTCATTAGCATGGCTAAGGGTCTGTCGAACATATTTATTTTTTCGAAGAACCAAATTTTAGTTTTGTTAATTTTTTCAATAGTTTCTTTTGTTTCAATTTCGTTGATTTCTGCTCTGATTTTAATTATTTCTTGCCTTCTGCTACATTTGCTGTTGTTTTGCTCTTCCTTTTCTAGGGCTTTGAGTTGAAGTGTGAGCTCATTTATTTGTTCGTTTTTCCTTTTTTTCAGGAATGACCTCCAGGTGATGAATTTTCCTCTTAAAACTGCTTTCATTGTGTCCCATTGATTCCGATATGTTGTGTCTGTATTTTCATTTATCTCTAAGAATTTTTTGATTTCCTCCTTTATGTCTTCTGTAATCCACTGATCATTCAGTAACATATTGTTCATTTTCCTTGTGATGTAGGATTTTTCCTTCCTTCTTTTATCATTGGTTTCCAGTTTCATTCCATTATGATAAGAAAAAATTCATGCTATTATCACCACCCCTTTATATTTTCTGAGGGTTGCCCTATGGCATAATATATGGTCTATTTTTGAGAAGGATCCATGTGCTATTGAGAAAAAAAAGGATATCCACTTGATGATGGTTGATATATTCTATATATGTCAGTTAAGTGTAGGTTATTGATTGTGATATTGAGTTCTATAGTTTCTTTATTCAACTTTTGTTTGGAGGATCTGTCCAATGGTGAGAGAGGTGTGTTGAAGTCACCCATAATTATTGTGTTGTGGTCTATTTCATTCTGGAACTTGAGGAGAATTTGTTTTTTGAACGTCACAGCACCATTATTTGGTACATAAATTTGATAATTTTTATGTATTATTGGTGAATGGTTTCTTTTAACAGTATATAATGTCCTTTCTTATCCCTTTTGATTAAATTAGTCTTGAAGTCATTTTTATTCGATATGAGGATGGCCACTCCTGCGTGCTTACGAGGACCGTGTGCATGGTATATTTTTTCCCAAATTTGACCTTCAGCCTGTGTATGTCTTTTCCATTCAGATGTGTCTCCTGGAGGGAACATATAGTTGGATTCGTTTTTAATACAAGTTACAAGCCTATGTCGCTTTATTGGAGAGTTTAAGCCATTAATATTTAGAGTTACAATTGATATATGGTTTGTACTGCCACCCATGTTTGATTATTCATCTTTTTTTTTTTTAATTTAGTTTGTTTCTCCATGATTAGCTTTTCCCCCGCCCTCTGTCATTACTGAGGCATTTCCCACTGATGGTTTTTGTTGTTGATTTTCATTTCTTCTTCTTGTATTGTTTTGCTCAAGATGCTTTGCAATGCTGGTTTTCTGGCTGCAAATTCTTTTAGCTTTTGTTTATCATGAAATATTTTCATTTTATTCTCGTACCTGCAGCTTAATTTTGCTGGATACAGAATTCTTGGTTGGCATCCAATGTCTTTCAGTGTTTGAAATACGTTATTCCAGGATCTTTTCGCTTTCATCAACTGTGATGAAAAATCCGTTCTCAACCTTAAAGGTATACTCCTGAATGTGATCTGCCTCCTTTCTCTTATATCTTTTAATATTTTCTCTTTGTTCTCTATATTGGATATCTTCATAACAATGTGTCTTGATGTTGGTCTACTGTAATTTTGTGTGCTCGGTGTCCTGTAAGCATGTATAATTTGTATATCCGTTTCCTTTTTATTTCTGGAAAGTTTTCTGTAATTATTTCATTCAGTAGTTTACTCATTTCCTTGGTTTGAATCTGTGTACCTATCCAGATGACTCATAAATTTGGTTTTTTAATGTTATCCCATATCTCTTGAATGTTTTACTCATGATTTCTTACCAGCCTTTCTGTCTTGGCCAGATTCTTTTCAAGATGATATATTTTGTCTTCATTATCTGACATTCTGTCTACTACTTGCTCCACAGTGTTAGTGATACTCTCAATTGAGTTTTTAATTTGGTTTATCATTTCCTTCATTTCTAGAATTATTATTTAATTTTTTTTTATAATCTCTATCTCCTGATAAAAATACTTAACTTCTTCTTTTATCTGTTTATGTAATTCATTTTCAATGTGTTCTTTCACTGTTTGGATTTGCTGTCTCGTATCCTCTTTAAGTTTCCATTCCATCTGTCTAAGGTATTCCTTGAGTTCTCTATATGACTATTTTTCTGATGACTATAGGTCCTCCTGAATATTTAGGCTGTCCTTCATTGTTTGTACTTATTTTCTTCCTTTATTTTTTGTGCTGCTCATGTTACGTCTTGCTCTGTTTGACTGCTGAGTTACTGCTTACTCTTATAAATTAATTTGATGCTTGGGAGGAAAGATATTAGAAAGAAAGGGAAGAAGTCACTAAAAATAATGAGAGTAGGCAGGTAGAATTCAAGGAAGGGGGAATAAGAAAATTGAAAAGAAATGATAAGATAAAAGAAAAAAATAGAAAATAAATAAAGAAAAAAATTTAAAAATAATGATCATTAAAAAAATGAAAATTAATATTTAAAATAATAACAATAATAAAATAAAAATATTAAAAAATGAAAACATTTTAAAAAGTTAAATTACAACAACAACAAAAAAAATGAATTCACATAAAGAATCTAAACCCCACAGTCATTAGGCCTCAAGTTGGAGAAGCAGAGCAGTATTAACGGCAGGCCTATTTGATCACTTCTGGTTCACAGGAAGGGTGTTCAGGCCACCCTGATTTTAGGCAAATGAGGGGCAAGGGAGCTTATTTTGGACACGGACGTGGGCTGTGTACCTTTTGAAAACCTCCAGCAGGAGGTTATGATGAGTGTCTATATGGTAGAAGATGAGGGCCATGTGGGGGTGTTTTGGTTTTAATTGTGGACATTTGTATGGCAGTTGGAAGAGATGACTGGGTCCACCTGGGCTTGAGCTCTGGTGAGATTCCACATAAAGACTGAGTTCTGGAACTGACCTCAGAGAAGTATTGCCATGAATTGTGTTGGGATTTTAGAAGGCCATGCATGAGATTCGCCCTTGAAAAGTGAGATCTAGGCCCAAGGTGTCTTTCCAAAGAGCCAAGGGGATCTCAGCCAAGATATCACATGATTTTATTCCGAAAGACTTGGCAGCCATAGTTGAGAGTCAAAAGACACATGGACCTCACATTGTAGACCTCAATGGGCCTGGCTTCATGAGACCTTTTGGGCACCCTTTGGGAAGCCTTGCCTCTGAGAGTTCTCCAGAGCTTTCATTGAAATGAGCTTCCTCACCATTTAATGGTTAATGAATGATTTGAAACCCACAGTGCCTCAAACTTCATCCTTGAAAATTGGCTAGATAAAAACCATGAAATTTTTGAAATTCCCATGACTAGGTGTCACTGGAGAACCTTTGGATGTCCTCTTGCTGATCATGAGTATAGAAGACATTGCCTTTATTGATTGGGTTTCATGAAAATGGTGTATAACAGAGATTCCAGTAAGTTGGATCCTGCTGAGTAGTGTTCCTAGAGCAATGGTGGGCAGTTGTATGATAAAATATCTCTGGTGTGGCCATGTTTATCAGCCATTGGCTTCCAAATAGATTGTGACTGACATTTTGCAGCCAGTAGACCCTTATATGGAAAAGCATCTCGTTATATGGAGAGGTTTCAGGGCAATGTTCAGAATCAGGTTGCTATAGTCAATGGGGCAAGCTATGTGGGATAGAAGCCTGGTTGGTGCATTCTCCTACAGAACCCGATCCACCACAACTGACAGAACTCCCTACAGCACTGTGTCCCAGTTGAACTCCTTTTATTTCATGAAGCAAATACCAAACTCCCAGTGCAACAGCAAGAAACACCACGAAAAGTGGAGGATGACCAAATGGCTTCACAGTGCACATGGGGAGACACTTAGCCCCCAGTGGCCACAGTTTACCTACAAAGAGAAAATTTAGCACTGCTTCCTCATGTTCTTTTGAAAATAAGAAACCATGTCATCCATGTCACATAGATGCAGACCCAGGTTTTATGGTCTCACTACAAAGGAAGATAATGCTCCTGACAACAAAATATATTTCAAGTGCCCAACCTCAGAGGCAGTTTCTCCACATGTTATGCCGGCAGAGCTTCATGTTTGTGGAGTGATTACACTGTCCCTTACTTTTGGAAACTCCTCTACCACCTCCAAATTTGTGAACTCCTGAGCATTTTCCATTCCATTTATATATTCACAGATTTTCTAACTCTTCTACTCTTATTGTGTCTTACATGGGGCGAATGTAATGCCAAGGCATTGTTCTGAATGACAGTGGGAAGATTTTTGTGTAGCAGATATTTGCTTACACATTGGATACATTTTCCAATTTTCCATTTGAAATACTGAATCCCTGACACTAACAAATTCCCTTCTAGACTTTTACTTGTAATCCTAATATGATGGAGAAAAATAACCCAAACAAAATAGAAATACAAGAGGTTCACCGATACCAGCGGTGTATAATTGGAGTTGCCTTTCGTATGATAAATGGTAGGTGTTATAAATCTAGCCAATTTTAATTGAAATAGTTCTCCTTGTGTTTTAAAAGTTAACAAATATGTGAATGATTGTCTCCCTTTCTCTGTAGCCTATTCAGCACATGTATTTTTTTATGCACATATAGAATTCTACCTGGTATCACACGTACATTTTGTGAGGTGGCTGACTTGGCAGATACAAACTGTGAGAAGAGATCACTCCTACTAAACGCTGTTGGAACTGAAAATTCAACATATGGGTCAGGTTTCTAGTTGAACAACATAAATCGATGTTCAGTAAAATGATTATTTTTGGATCTGTAGATGATATATATTTCATGGTGAATTTCAATTGGCATACATAATGCTACTTTTTAATGTTTGTGTGTGTGTGTGTGTGTGTGTGTGTGTGTGTGTGTGTGTATATATATATATATATATATATATATATATATTCACTCTCTAGATTTTTAAAAATATGAAATTTATTTGTCTTATTATACACTCCCTAAATTCATTCATATTCATATATGTGGAATTATAATCAACTTTTCACAAGTTTATTCTCAGAAATATTCATCAACGTGAAATACAGATTCGTTTCCTAGTACTGAAAACTAACTTCAGGGGATCAAATAATGGCGACGAAATGAGTGCATCAACCCCATGTACAGCGTCACTTTGCAGGAGAATGACGAGTTAGAACGGCTAAAACCTATCTTTTTAGGAATTTCCAGGAAAATTGGGGTGCTCCAAAACCTCGTGGAAGTATTTTCATCTCACGAGGATCAGCTATGGGGCTCAAGCGTGAGTGATTTGTCCGCACGGAGTGTCATGCTGCTTATTCAGCAAATTGCCCTGCTGCTAGAGTCTGCGGCGCATGCTGAGAAACAACGAGATACCAACACAAATATTCAGCAGTGTGGATTCTGTGGGCTCCTGCCAGCTGTGAAATCACTGTACTCATTGCTGAATTCTGGGTTTGAGATGGGGGAAGGAAGCGGTCCAATTCAGTTTTCCACACCGGTCAGACCACAGAGAAAGCCAGGGGCCACCATCTTGGAGAGCTGACGTCACCATTCCTGTTTTTGACTGATCGCAGCTCATTCAGCTATAGAACAGGTAATCTCAGGCTGCCATTCGCCTGTGTCTCGCAGACAAATTACTCAGGCCTGCTCCTATCAGAACATACAGCAAGCCCAGAGCAGCCGAATTCTGGCTCCTGGAACTGATCAGGCCCAGGGCTAAAGAACCCGCAGAAACTGCTTTGCGGTCCAGGTCTTGCTGAATACTGTGGAGGTAAATACCTACCGAGCCTTCATAGGCAGTGGCAACAGGATTGAGACGGGGCTTGTGAGGGCCGGTCAGGACTCACCCGTTGCTTTGGTCACCCGGCAAAGAGAACAAAATGCTGCCATTAGCATGGGATAGCAACATGGTAGAGATCTGATGTCATCACAAAGTGGCGGAGGAGATAACTTCATCGATACCAGCGGTGACAGAAACAGTTGGTCTCCTCGCAAAGAAAGTGAGTCACAAACACCCGAGTCTCTCACTTTGTCATCAAGCCAGAGGTGCAGAGCAGAGCCACTGCCCACACCCGGCACAGGCCCAGGGACCCGAAGGCGTGGTAGTCACGTCATCCCAATTGTAGTACGGACAGAGCAGAGCCGGCGCCTGTGCCCGGAACAGGCCCATCGACTCGCAGGCGTGGTAGTCACGTCACCCCAATTTGAGTAGGGGCAGAGCAGAGCCGCCGCTCGTGCCCGGAACAGGCCCAACGACCCGCCGGTGTAGTAGACACCGCACCCCAATTGGAGTAGTGGCAGAGCAGAGCCTTCTCCCACGCCCAGTACAAGCCCAGCGGGCCACCGGCGTGGTTGTCAGGTAACTACAATAGGAGTAGGGGCAGAACAGAGCCACTGACCATGCCCAGAACAGGCCCAGCGACCCGTCGGCGAGGTAGTCACGTCACCCCAATTGGAGTAGGGGCAGAGCAGAGCCTTCGCCCGTCCCCGGAACCGGCCCAGCGACCTGCTGGCATGCTAGTCACTACACCCCATTTGGAGTAGGGGCAGAGCAGATCCGCCCCCTGTGCCCGCAAAATGGGCAGACCTGCGACCGTTCAGCCAACTTGCCCAGTGGTCTGCCGGCATGGTAGACACGTCATCCCAATTGGAGTAGAGTCAGAGCAGAGCCGCCTCCTGCATCTGGAACAGGCCCAGCGACCTGCCAGCATGGTAGACACGTCATACCAATTGGAGTAAGGGCAGAGTAGAGCCGCGGGCCGCGCCTGCAAGATAGGTAGACCTCCAACCAACCAGCAGAACAGGCCCAGCAGCCCGTCAGAGTGGTAGATAGATCCCCCCAATTGGGGGAGCAGCACAGCCGCCCCCCACTCCTGCAAGAGAGACTTTTCAACTATACAAGACCAATATAAATATATAGGGGTAAAATTTCAAAAACACAACAGTTTCACCAAGCAGAGAGAAATGCGAGCAGTATGAAAAGACAAGGAAAGAAAGGACCACAAGCAATGCAGGTGAACACAACTTTAGAAGAGGTAATAGCTGCATTACATGGAATGTCAGATAAAGAATTAAGGATACACATGCGTCAGATGATTTGGAGTCTCAAGGAAGACATTAGACAACAAAATCAGACAATGAAAGATCACTTCGACAATGAATTACATTAACAAATCCAAGAAGCAAAAGATCAACTATACAGGGAGATAGAGGTTGTAAAAACAAACAAACAGAAATCCTAGAATTGCAGGAAGCAATAAACCAACTTAAAAACTCAATTGAGAATACTACCAGCAGAGTAGAACACTTAGAACATAGAACATCAGACAATGAAGACAAAGTATTTCAACTTGAAAAGAACAGAGACAGCTCAGCAAGACTGTTCAGAAACCATGAGCAGAATATCCAAGAAATATGGGATAACATAAAGAGACCAAACTTAACAATCATTGGGATACAGGAAGGTATAGAGGTCCAAACCAAAGGAATGAGCAACCTATTCAATAAAAAAATACGAGAAAACTTCCCAGACTTGATAAATGAAACAGAATCCCAAGTCCTAGAAGCCTACAGGACGCCAAATGTGCAAAATCATAAGAGATCCACCCCTAGACACATTATAATGAAGATGCCCAACATACAGAAAAAGGAGAAAATTTTAAAAGCTACAAAAAAAAGGAAGCAGATTACATTTAGGGGTAAACCAATCAGGATAACAGCTGATCTTTCAAAACAGACTCTGAAAGCTAGAAGATCCAGGAATAACATTTCAAACACTGAAAGAAAATGGGTTCCAACCAAGAATTGTGTATCCAGCGAAATTAAGCTTCAGGATGGAAGATGAAATTAAAACCTTCCATGATAAACAAAAGTGAAAAGAATTTGCAGCGAGAAAACCATCTCTTCAAAACATCCTCAGCAAAATATTGCAGGAAGAGGAAATGGAAAATAAAAATGAAAACCAACAATGGAAGGTAGGACATTAAAGGGGGGAAATAATCAAAGAGGAAAACAAACCATGTTTAGTTACATAGATAAACAAATGTGGCTGGAAGAACAACCCATATCTCAATAATAACCCTAAATGTTAATGGCTTAAACTCACCCATTAAGACACACTGGCTAGTAGAATTGATCACAAAACAAGACCCAACAATATGCTGCCTACCGGAGACATATTTGATAGGAAAATGCATACATAGACTGACGGTGAAAGTTTGGGAAAAAACATATTACTCATATGGACTTCGGAAACAAACAGGAGTGTCCATTCTCATATCAAATAAAATAGATTTCAAGCCAAAGTTAATCAAAAGGGATAAAGAGAGACACTACATACTGCTCAAGGGAACCATACACCAACAAGACACAACAATCATAAATATATATGCCCCAAACTATGGTACAGCTTTGTTCATCAAACAAACTCTTCTCAAGTTCAAGAGTCTAATAGACCACAATACAAAAATCATTGGAGACTTCAACACACCTCTCTCACCACTAGACAGATTTTCCAAACAAAAGTTGAATAAGGAAACTATAGAACTCAATAACACAATTAGTAACCTAGACTTATTTGTCATATGTAGAATATAACACCCAACATCAAGCAGTTACATTTTTCCTCAGCAGCACATGGGTCCTTCTAAAAAATAGAGAATATATTATGTCACAGGGCAACTCTTAGACAATATAAAGGAGTACAGATAATACCATGCATCTTCTCTGATCATAATGGAATAAAACTAAAAATCAATGATAAAAGAAGGAAGGAAAAATCATGCATCACTTGGAGAATGAACAGTAGGTTACTGAGTGAACAATGGGTTATAGAAAACATCAAGGAAAAAATTAAAAAATTCTTAGAGATAAATGAAAACGCAGACACAACATATCGGGATCTATGGGACACATTGAAAGCAGTTCTAAGAGGAAAATTCATTGCTTGGAGATCATTCCTTAAAAAAAGAAAAAACCAACAAATAAATGATCTCATACTCCATCTCAAAATCCTAGAAAAAGAAGACAAAAGCAACAGCAAAAGAAGTAGAAGGCAAGAAATCATCAAAATCAAAGCTGAAATTAATGAAATTGAAACAAAAGAAACAATTGAAAAAACTGACAAAACTAGTAGTTGGTTCTTTGAAAAAATAAATAAAATCGAGAGACCCTTAGCCATGCTAATGAAGAGAAGAAGAGCGAGAACTCAAATTACTAGCATAAGGGATTAAAAAAGGAAATATCGCAACAGATGTTTCAGAAATTCAGAAGATAATCAGAAAGTAATTTGAATCCTTATACTCCAATAAAATAGAAGATAGTGAAGGCATCGATAAATTTATTAAGTCATATGATCTGCCCATATTGAGTCAGGAGGATATAGACAACATAAACAGACCAATATCAATTGAGGAAATAGAAGAAACCAACAAAACACTACCAAATTAGAAAAGCCCAGGACTGTATGGGTGTACAGCAGAGTTTTACAAAACCTTTAAATAGGAATTAATACCAATATTTTTCAAGCTATTTCAGAAAATAGAAAAAGAGGGAGATCTTCCAAATTCATTCGACGAGGCCAACATCACCCTGATTCTTACAGCAGACAAAGACACTTCAAAGAAAGAAAACTACAGACCAATATCTCTAATGAACTTACAAGAAAAAATCCTCAATAAAATTCTGGCGAACTGGATACAAAAACATCAAAAAATTGTGAATCCTGATCAAGGAGGATTCATCCGTGTGATGCAAGGCTGGTTCAATATACGGAAATCAATAAATGTTATTCACCACATCAATAGACTTAAAAATAAGAACCATATGATCATCTCGATAGATGCATATAAAGCATTTGGCAAAGTACAGCATTCCTTTATGTTCAACACTCTAGAAATACTAGTGATAAGAGGAACATACCTCAATATTGTAAAAGCAATCTATGCTAAGCTTCAGGCTAGCATCATTCTGAATGGAGAAAAATTGAAGGCATTCTCTCTAAAATCTGGAACAAGACAGGGATGCCCTCTATCACCACTTCTGTTCAACATAGTTCTCGAAACACTGGCCAGAGCAATTAGACATATGAAAGAAATAAAAGGCATAAAAACAGGAAAAGAAGAACTTAAATTATCTCTATTGCAGATCACATGATTCTATATCTAGCCGTCCCAAAAGGGTCTACAAAGAAACTAATGGAACTAATAAATGAATTCAGCAAAGTGGCAGGATATAAAATCAACACGCATAAATCAAAGGCATTCCTGTATATCAGCAACAAATCCTCTGAAATGGAAATGAGGACAACAACTCCATGCACAATATCCTAAAAGAAAAATAATAATAATTAGGAATCAACCAAACAAAAGATGTGAAAGTCTTATACAATGGAAACTACAGAACCCTAAAGAGAGAAATAGAAGAAGATCTTAGAAGATGTAAAAATATATCCTGTACATGGATAGGCAGAACTAACATCATCAAAACGGTGATATTACCAAAAGTTCTCTATAGGTTTAAAGCAATGCCAATCAAAATCTAAACTGCATTTCTTGTAGAAATAGAGATAGCAATCATAAAATTCATATGGAAAAATAAAAGACCCAGAATAGCAAAAACAATGCTAAGCAGGAAGTGTGAATCAGGCGGTATAGCGATACCAGACTTCAAACTATACTACAGAGCAATAGTAACAAAAATAGCATGCTACTGGTACCAAAACAGGCGGGTGGACCAATGGTACAGAATAGAGGACACAGAAACCAAGCCAGAAAACTAAACTATCTTATATTTGATGGAGGGGCTAAAATCATGCAATGGAGAAAGATAGCATCTTCAACAAATGGTGCTGGGTAAACTGGAAATCCATATGCAACAAAATGAAACTGAATCCCTTTCTCTTGCCATTCACAAAAGTTAACTCAAAATGGATCAAGGAGCTTGATATCACATCAGAGACACAGCATCTGATAGAAGAAAAAGTTGGCTACGATCTACATACTGTGGTGTCGGGCTCCAAATTCCTCAATGGGACACCCATAGCACAAGAGTTAATAACTAGAATCAACAAATGGGACTTACTCAAACTAAAAAGTTTTTTTTCTCAGCAAAAGGAACAATAAGAGAGGTAAATAGGGAGCCTAAATCCTGGGAACAAATGTTTACTCCTCACACTTCAGATAGAGCCCTAAAATTCAGAGTATACAGAAATTAGACAATAAGATAACAAATAACCCAATAAACAAATGGGCCAAGGACCAGAACAGACACTTCTCAGAAAAGGACATACAATCAAACAACAAGTACATGAAAAAATGCTCACCATCTCCAGCAGTCAGAGAAATGCAAATCAAAACCACCATAAGATACCATCTCACTCCAGTAAGATTGGCAGCCATTATGAAGTCAAACAACAACAAGTGCTGGTGAGGATGTGGAAAAACAGGTACACTTGTACATTATTGGAGGTACTGCAAATTGGGGCAGCCAATTTGTAAAGCTGTATGGAGATTTCTTGGAAAGCTGGGAATGGAACTACCATTTGACCCAGCTCTTCCACTTCTTGGTCTATTCCCTAAAGACCTTAAAAGAGCATGCTACAGGGACACTGCTACATCAATGTTCATAGCAGCACAATTCACAATATCAAGACTGTGGAACCAACATATATGCCGTTCACTAGAATAATGGATAAAAAAATGTGGCATTTATACACAATGGAGAATTATTCAGCATTAAAAAATGACAAAATCATAGAATTTGCAGAAAAAGAGATGGCATTAGAGCAGATTATTCTAAGTGAAGCTAGCCAATCCCTAAAAAACAAATGCCAAATGCCTTCTTTGATATAAAGAGAGTAACTAAGAACAGAGTAGGGATGAAGAGCATGAGAAGAAGATTAATATTAAATAGGGATGAGAGGTGGGAGAGAAAAAGAGAGGGAAGGGAAATTGCATGTAAATGGAAGAAGACCCTCAGGGTTATACAAAACTACATACAAGAGGAAGTGAGGGGAAAGGGAAAAATAATACAAAAAGGGAGAAATTTATTACAGTAGAGGGGGTAGAGAGAGAAGAGTGGAGGAGAGGGGAGGGGAGGTGGGATAGTAGAGGATAGGAAAGGCAGCAGAATACAATAGACACTAGTATGGCAATATGTAAATCAATGGATGTGTAACTGATGTGATTCTGGAATCTGTATACGGGGTAAAAATGGGATTCATAACGCACTTGAATCAAAGTGTGAAATATGATATATCAAGAACTATCTAATGTTTTGAACAACCATAAAAAAATTATATAAAAAAAAAGAAAACTAACTTCGGTGAATGAGGCACGGGAATCCTAATATTTCTACAGTAACTGACGAAGTTTAACATCAATACAAGTAGATTCCTATGGGACATGATATGTATTTTTACGTTAAGTTTTATTCAAAACTGGTACATTACTATTTCATCAGTTTATGCACATAATAGGATATATATTTCATAAACAATTTAGCAAAATTTATAGGCATTTGTTTCACTTTCAATCACTTCCTGCTTCAAAACACATGTATTCCTCCATATTTCTTGACTGGTCTTTGCATTAGACTTCTTTCCGAACACATTATTTTCGATTTCCATAATCACTTTTGAAGCAAAACTCACACACTCTTCTAGATAAACCAAAACACTAACATTACCATTAGATGTATAACTGGTTGGAATGAATGAATGTATATCAATATAAGGTTTATTGTATGTTTTCAGATATCAATTCAATCCATTTTTTAAAGTTGGAACCCGTTATATTATTTATTCACAGAATGGTCTATTCATGCTCTATCTCTATATTCATAGACACAGGGTACACCTCTTTGTACCCCGAATACTAATTTTACGTCTTCAATATATTGCTCCCAGAAATGGTGGTAGAAATACTCATGTCACCTGATCTACATATACATTTTATCACAGTAATATTCTGGACAAAAAATGTAAAGGTCACACTTATGATTGTACCAAAGCCTAAATGGAAAGAGAACATGGATTACTAAAATCATTCATGTCCAGGTTGCCTAATGCTCTCAAATGTCAATCCTATTGGTTACTACATAATTGTTCTTCCTAAGATTATATATTCAAACTCAACCCTGGTGAAAATGTCTAATCCTATCACTCACTTAATACTTTGACTGATTTCATAATGTCTCTTTTGATATCAGCTTTTCTACATATTTTCCCAATTTCATCATAATGACTGACTCTTCATATGTGCTGACATTTACATTCACTCTCTAACTGACACCCTATTGCTAAAGAATTTTCAGTCCAAATCCTACACTCACTCTTCTTCCTAAACCTACCAACAATCTTCCTAATCCTACCGACTGTCCCTTTTGACTGGATGTTCTTTTCTACATTCAGTCATCCAAGGTACAAGGTCCTATACCATTGTATATCGAATTATCTGAGACATCTTTGCAGAACATAATTCAAAACTAAGTATCCCAATCAAGGGCTCAATGCCCTTCTGAGCTTCAAATCATTCCTAGATTTCTTTTTTCATACTTATATTTTACCTCGATATTCTTGTAAATATTGCAGTTTCACAATACCATTATTTATTGCACAGAATGATTCCTAACCCAAATAGAACCTGTTATTAACCTTAAACATACACTGTTCTCTCAATCTCATTTTACAGAAGAGCAGGGACAGAGTGGTTCTTACAATACAGGAAAGTAGGGGACATTCCACCTGCTGAGAACCTCAAAGGTCCATTCAGAAATAAAACCTGGAGAAGATGTAGGCAGGTATGAAGGACCTGAGAGAGCAAAAGCCATCTTCCATGGCATACAACCTGGTCAGGATGAAGGGATGTGTCTGAATCAGCCTCTCTCTTCTTATTGTAGAGAAGATGGACCAAACCAGGCCTGTGTGGAGAGCTGCTCCTGGGTGCCTATGGTTGATATACCATTCTACCTTGTGAAAGTGTCACAGGAAGTAGGGGCAGCCTCCATCTCATGGGACACTTGGAAGCAAGTGTTAGGACAAAGTGGTTTCCAAGGCTGTGACCGCATTCAGTTCCAAAGAAAGTGACATACCTCATTTCCTTGGTGATGGAATTCTCTGAACTTGGTATCCAAGAATCCAGGCACCCAGAGGCAGCCCCAGTCCCAGTGGGCTCACTTGTTTGGATTTACCAAGGACCGAGTCATTCTTTCTTGGTACCTACTGATGTGAGGATGGCGAAAGGCCAGGAGAGCTCTGAAGAGGGACCTTTCCACAGAAAGCAGGTAGTGGCTCACCCCTTTTTCCTGAAAACTTCACAGAGTTGGCCAAGGAAACCAGATCTGAGAGAGGACAGGCCATGTTCTGAGAATAGGTAGGAAAGTTGGTTTCTTTGGTTTGGAGTGGATTGTTTCTAGTAAGTCGTTTGACCAGGCGAGTGTTTCTGTGTCTGTGTATCCCACTGTGTCCGTTGTTGCAGACATTAGAAAAGAGAATGCATTAATGGATGCATCCAGTCTAGTATAAATCTTCTCATAATTCATCCTGCCCAATTTATGAATGGACTGCAGCTTGTCTTATCGAGAGGCAACACGTTCTATCTTTCTAAGTTCCTGTTTTCTTCCTGAATTCTGGCCACTCTCCAGAATAGACTCATGGTTTTGTTTCCAAGATACGTACCACTCCAAGCTCTGTGACATGGCCATGTACTGGATAGCTGAAGAGAATGGCCAGTATTTCAGAAAACTCAGGTATCAGTGTGAAAAGGGAGTCTCAGTGGAGAAACCCTGCTTTGGGCCTTTTGCTTACCTATTGTTCTGTTGCACTGACTGTCAGGAAAGTCTTTGGCTCAGGCCACCCCTTTGTGAAGCCTGAAAAAAAGAGTTTTCAAATTGAAATGAATTGGCATCACCTGTGGCTCTTTGCTTAATTGCTTTGGAAAGGGATGTGGCTGAATTAGCCTCTTGGCCATGTGTGTGGCTGTGACTTACATTCTCAACACCTTATGGATCTAAAGAATGATCCCATGTGTGCATCCAAAACCATAATGGCAAAAAGATCAGTCATTGTGGATGAAGTCTTTTGCCTTCCTCTGTTAGGTTCCTAACCTCAGTAAAGTGATAAAATGGATTCTTTGGGTCAAATGAGTTCTTCAAAGCCCTGCAGAGGTGCTTGGGGTTTCGCATGACTCCAAATCACATAAAGGATCTATACCTGAAAATCAGTAGGCCTCAAATTGGGGAAACAGAGCATTACTAATGGCAGGCTTATTTGATCACTCCTGGTTCACAGGAAGGGTATCGAGGCCACCCTAACTTTAGGCAAGTGAGGGGCAAGTGAGCTTATTTTGGACACTGTCTTGGGCTTCACCCCTCATGGAAATCTTCAGCCAGACATTACGATGAATGACAACATGTAAGAAGATGAGGGCCATGTGGGAGTGTTTTTGTTTTAATTTTGGTCATTTGTGTGGGGGTTGGAAGAAATGACTGGGTCCACCTGAGCTTGAACTCTGGTGTGATTCCCCTTAGAGACTGAGTTGTGGAACTGACCTCAAAGAAGTATTGCCATGAATTTTGTTGGGATTTTAGGAGGCCACACATGAGAGTCACCCTTGGAACTGAGATCTAGGCCCAGGGTTGCTTTCCACAGAAAACTGGGAATCTCTGCCAAGATATCACATGATTTTATTCTGAAAAACTTGGCAGCAATAGTTGAGAGTCAAAACACACATGGACCTCACATTGTAGACTTCAATGGGCCTGGCTTAATGTGACCTTTTGGCCACTCTTTGGGAAGCCTTGCCTGTGAGAGTTCTCCAGAGCTCTCATTGAAATGAGCTTCCTCAACATTTAATGGTTCCTGAAAGAATTGAAACCCACAGTGCCTCCAACTTCATCCGTGAAAAATGGCTAGATAAATACCATGAAATTTTTGAAATTCCCATGACCAGGTGGCACGGGAGAACTTTGGATGTCCTGTTGCTGATAATGAGTTTACCAGGCAGTGCCTTTATTGACTGGGTTTCATGAAAATGGTGTAGAACAGAAATGCCAGTAAGTTGGAGCCTGCTGAGTAGTGGGTCTAGAGCAGTGGTGGGCACGTGTGTAATAAAACATCAGTGGTAGGGCCATGAGGATCTACGATTGGATTCCAAATGGCTTGTGACTGACATGGTGCAGCTAGCAGACCCTTATATGTAAAGTCATCTAGTTATATGGAGAGTTTTCAGGGTAATGTTCAGAATCAGGTTAATATCGACAAGGGAGCAATGGGGCAAGCAATGAGGGATAGAAGCCTGGTTGGTGCATTCTCCTATAGACACTGATGCACCACACGTGACAGAACTCCCTCTAGCACTGTGTCCCAGTTGAACTCCTTGTATTTTGTGAAGCAAATACCAAACTCCCAGTGCAGCAGCAAAAACACCACAAAATTGGAGGATGACCAAATGTCTTCACAGTCCACATGGGGAGACACTTAGTCCCCAGTTGCCATACTTTACCTACAAAGGGAGGATTCACCAGTGCTGTCTCATGTTCATTGGAAAATAAGAAACCATGTTCTCCTGGTCACATAGATGCAGACCCAGCTTTGATGGTCTCACTACAAAGGAAGCCAAATCTCCTGAAAACAACATATACTTCATGTGCCCAACCTCAGAGGCAGTTTCTCACAAAGTTTTTAGGCCAGCAGAGCTCCATGTTTGTGGAGTGTTTACCCTGTCCCTTACTTTTGAAAACTGCTCTGCCACCTCCAAGCTTGTGAACTCCTGAGCATGTTCCATTCCAGATATATATTCACTGATTTTCTAACTCTTCTCATCTAATTGTGTCTTACTTGGGGCGAAGGTAACGTCAAGGCATTGTTCTGGATGAGAGTGGGAGGATATTTTTGCAGCACATATTTGCATACACACTGGATTCATTTTCCAAATTTCCTTTTGAAATACTGAATCCCTGACACTAACCCATACCTATTAGACTCAGACTACTCATCCTAATGAAATGGAGAAAAAAAAACCCAAACCGAATAGAAATACAAGAAGTTCAGAGGAGGCTTGTTGGATAGTTGGACTTGCCTTTTGCATTATATAAGGTAGGAGTTATAAATCTAGTAAAATTTTAATTGAAATACTCTCCATGTGTTTTTAAAGTAAGCAAATATGTGAATTCTTTTTCCCTTTTCTCTCTAGCCTATTCACACATGTATATTTATATGCACATATAGAATCCTACCAGGTATCACAAGTACATTTTTGTGAGGTGGCTGACTTGGCAGATACAAATTGAGAGAAGACATCACTCCTCCTAAACACTGTTGGAACTGAAAATTCAACCTATAGGGGAGCTTCCTAGTAGAACAACATTATACACATATTTAGGTTCAGTAAAATAAATACTTTTGCATCTGTGGATGATAAATATTTAATGATGAAATTCGATTGGCATATATATTGCTACTTCTTTATGTATGTGTGGTTTTTTTTGTGTGTATGTGTGTTTGTGTGTGTATATATATATATATATATATATATATATATATATATATATACACACACTCTCCAGATTTTTCAAAATATGAAATATATGTGTCTTATATACACTCTCTAAATTCATTCATATTCATGTATGATTTATAACCAACTTTCACAATATTATTCTCAGAAATATTCATCTACCTGAAATACATATTTGTTTCCTAGTAATGAAAATTAACTTCAGGGAATGGTGCATACAAATCCTAATAATTCCACAGTAACAAACCCAGTCTAACATCAATACAAGTAGATTCCTATGGGACATGATATGTAATTTGACGTTCATTTGTATTCACCACTGGTACATTATTATTTCTTCAATTTTTGTACATCATAGGATATACATTTAATCCACAAGTTCTCAAATTTATAGGAATTTGTTTCAACTTTAATGACTTCCTGCTTCAGAACATATGTATTGTCAGGGTGTCTTGACTGGTCTTTTCATGAGGCTTCTTTCCAACCACATTATTTTCGATTTCCATAATCATTTTTGAAGCAAAACTCACACACTCTTTATGATAAACCAAAACAGTAATATTACCATTAGATGCAAAACTGGTTGGAATGAATTAATGTATATCAATATAAGGTTTATTGTATATTTTCAGATATCAATTCAATCCATTTTTTAAAGTTGTAACCAGTTATATTATTTATTCACAGTATGGTCTATTCATGCTTTATCTCTATATTCATAGACACAGGGTACACCTCTTTGTACCCCCAATACTAATTTTACGTCTTCAATATATTGCTTCCAGAAATGGTGGTAGAAATACTCATGTCACCTTATCTACATATACATTTTATCACAGTAATATTCTGGACAAAAAATGTAATGGTCACACTTATGATTGTACCACAGCCTAAATGGAAAGAGAACATGGGTTACTAAAATCATCCATGTCCAGGTTGCCGAATGCTCTCAAATGTCAATCCTATTGGTTACTACATAATTGTTTTTCCTAAGATTATATATTCAAACTCAACCCTGGTGAAAATGTCAAATCCTATCACTCACTTAATACTTTGCCTGATTTCATAATGTCTCTATTGATATCAGCTTTTCTACATATTTTCCCCATTTCATCATAATGACTGACTCTTCATATGTGCTGACATTTACATTCACTCTCTGAAACCCTATTGCTAAAGAACTTTTGTTTTATATGTTTTCAGATATCAATTCAATCCATTATTTAAACTGAGACCAGTTATATTATTTATTCACAATGTGGTCTCTTCATGCATTATCTCTATATTCATAGACTCTGGGTACACCTCTTTTTACCCCCAATACTAATTTATTGGACTTCAAAACATTGCTCTCGGAAATGCTGGAAGAAATACTCGTGTCACCTGATCTACATATACATTTTATCACAGTAATATTCTGGACAATAAATGTAAAATTCACACTTATGATTGTACCAAAGCCTAAATGGAAAGAGAACATGGATTACTAAAAACATCCATGTCCAGGTTGCCTAATGCTCTCAAATGTCAAACCTATTTGTGACAACATATTTGTTTTTTCCTAAGATTATATATTCAAACTGAACCCTGGTGAAAATGTCTAATCCTATCACTCACTTTATACTTTGCCTGATTTTCTAATGTTTCTATTGATATCTGCTTTTCTACATATTTTCCCCAGTTCATCATAGTGACTGACTCTTCATATGTGCTGACATTTACATTCACTCTCTAACCGAAACCCTATTGCTAAACAACATTTGGTCCAAATCCTATACTCACTCTTCTTCCTAAACCTACTGACTATCTTCCTAATCTTACCGACTATCCCTTTTTGACTGAATGTTCTCTTCTACATTCAATCATCCAAGGTACAAGGTCGTATGCCATTGTATTTCAAATTATCTGAGACACATTTGCAGAACATAATTCAAAGCTAATTATCCCAATCAAGGGCCCAATGACTTCTGGGCTTCATTCTTACCTAGATTTCTGTTTTCATACTTGTATTTCACCTCAATATTATTAGAAATATCACAGCTTCCAATACCATTATTCATCCAGCAGAATGACTGCTAAACCAATTCAAACATGTTATTAACCATAACCATACACTGTTCCCTCAATCTAACTTTACAGAAGAGAAGAGACAGAGTTGGCCTTACAATACAGGAATGTAGGGGATCTTCCACCTGCTGAGAAACTCAAAGATCCATGCAGAAATGATCTTTGGAGAACATGTAGGAAGCTATGAAGGACCTGAGAAAGCAAAAGTCATTTTCCATGGCAAACAACCAGGTCATCATGAAGGGTTATGTCTGAATCAGCCTCTCTCTTCTTAATGTAGGGAAGATGGACCAAACCAGGCCTGTGTGGAGAGCTGTTCCCGGGTGCCTATGGTTGATATACCATTCTAACTTGTGAAAGTGTCACAGGAAGTAGGGGCAGCCTCCATCTCATGGGACCTTTGGAAACAACTGTTATGACAAAGTGGTTCTAAAGCTGTGACCTCATTCAATTCCTGAAAGAAGTGACCTCACCACTCTTCCTTGGTGATGGAACTCTCTGATCTTTGGATCCAGGAATTCAGGAACAAAAGACAGTCCAAGTTCCAGTCCCAATGGTCTCATTTGTTTGGATTTACCAAGGACAGAGTCAGTGTTTCTTGGTACCTACTGTTGTGAGGATGGCCAAATGGCAGGAAATCTCTGAAGAGGGGCCTTTCATGAGAAAGCAGGTAATGGCTCAGAGCTGGCTCCTGACAATTTCATAGAGTTGGCCAAGGAGTCCAAATCTGAGACAGGAGTTGCCATTTCGGGGGAACATAGTATGGCCCATAAGTCAGAGGACACTCCCGATAGTCACAGACCTACTTGGCGGAAGGAGGTGCCTATGTGGGTGTGGGTGTGTGTTTGTGGTTTTGTTTCATGTTCTGAGAATAGGCAGGGAATGCGGTTTGTTTGGTTTGGAGTGAACTGTTTCTAGTAAGTCGTTTGGCAAGGCGAGTGTTTCTGTGTCTGTGTATCCCACTGTTATCCGTGGTTGTAGACATTAGAAAAGATATTGGATTAATGGATGTGTCCTGTCTAGTAGAAAGCTTCCCAGAATTCATCCCGCTCAATTTATGAATGGACTGCGGCTTGCCGTATCAATGGGCTACACCTGCTATCTTCCTAAGTTCCTGTTTTCTTCCTGAATTCTGGCCACTCTCCAGAATTGGCTCATGATTTTTTGTGCAAGATATATACCACCTCCAAGCTCTGTGACATGGCCTTGTACTGGATAGCTGAAGGGAATGGCGAGCATCGCAGAAAACTCAGAAATCACTGTGACCATTAAAGTCTCAGTGGAGAAACCCTGCTTTGGGCCTTTTGGTTACCTATTGTTCTGTTGCCCTGAATGTCAGGAAGGTCTTTGCCTTAGGCCACCGCTTTGTGAAGAAAACAGTTTTCAAATGGAAATGAATGGGCATCACCTGAGGTTCTTTACTTTATTGCTTTGAAAAGGATGTGTCTCATTCAGACCATTGGCCCTGTGTGAGGCTGTTACTTAGTTTCTCATCATCTGATGGATCTAAAGAAAGATTTCATGTGTACATCCAAAACCAAAGTGGCAAAAAGAGCAGTCATTGTGGATAAAGTCTCTCGCCTTCCTCTGTAAGGTTCCTGACCTCCATCAAGTGAAAATAGGGATCCTTTGTGTCAAATGAGTTTCTCAAAGCCCTGCAGATTCTATTCCATAGGTGCTTGGGTTTTCTCATGACTCCAATTCACATAAAAAATCTAAAACCCACAGTCAGTTGTTCTCCAATTGGAGAAGTGGAGTAGTATTAAGGGAAGGCCTATTTGATCACTTCTGGTTCACAGGAAGGGTGTACAGGCCACCCTGACTTTATTCAAAATGAGGGACAAGGGAGATTATTTTTGACACTGTCTTGGGCGGAGCCCCTTATGGAAACCTCTAGCCAGAATTAATGATGAGTGTCTATATGGAAGAAGATGTGGGTCATGTGGGAGTGTTTTGGTTTTAATTGTGGTCATTTGTGTGGCAGTTGGAAGTGATGACTGGGTCCACCTTGGCTTGAACTCTGGTGTGATTGCCCTTAGAGACTGAGTTGTGGTACTGACCTCAGAGAAGTATTGCCATGAATTGAGTTGGGATTGTAGGAGGCCACGCATGAGATTCACCCTTGAAAACTGAGATCTAGGCCCAGGTTGGCTTTGCACAGAGCACTGGGAATCTCAGCCAGGGTATCACATGATTTTATTCTGAAAGACTTGGCAGCCATAGTTGAGAGTCAAAACACACATGGACCTCACATTGTAGACCTCAATGCGCCTAGCTTCATGTGATCATTGGCCACTCTTTGGGAAGTCTTGCTTATGAGAGTTCTCCAGAGCTTTCTTTGAAATGAGCTTCCTCACCATTTAATGGTTCCTAAATGAAGTGAAACCCACATTGCCTACAACTTCATCCTTGAAAAATGGCTAGATAAATACCATGAAATGTTTATTAAAATTTCCATGACCAGGTGCCACTGGTGAAATTTTGGATATCCTGTTGCTGACTATGAGTATACCAGACAGTGCCTGATGGACTGGGTTTCAAGAAAATGGAGTAGAGCAGAGATGCCAGTAATTTGGAGCCTGCTGAGTAGTGGGCGTAGAGCTGTGGTCGGCAGGTGTGTGATAAATCATCTGTGGTGCGGCCATGTGGATCTTCCATTGGCTTCCAAATTGCTTGTGACTGACATGGTGCAGTGAGCAGACCCTTATATGTAAAGACGTATTGTTATTTGGAGAGGATTCAGGGCAATGTTCAGAATCAGGTTGCTATGGTCAAGAGGCAAGCTATTTGGGATAGAACCTTGGTGGGTGCATTCTCCTGCAGACCCTGTCCCACCACACATGAGAAACTCCCTCCACCACTTTGTCCCAGTTGAACTCCTTGTATTTTGTGAAGCAAATACCAAACTCCCAGTGCAGCAGCAAGAAACACCACAAAATGTGGAGGATGACCAAATGGCTTCACAGTCTACACTGGAAGACACTTTGCCCCCAGTGACCACAGTTTACCTACAAAGATTGAATTCAGCACTGCTGACTCATGTTCATTGGAACATAAGAAACCATGTCCTCCAGGTCACATAGATGCAGACCCAGCTTTGATGCTCTCATTATAAAGGAATCTAAAGCTCCTGACAACAACATATATTTCAAGTGCCCAACCTCAGAGGCAGTTTCTGAAGAAGTCTTTAGGCCAGAAGAGCTCCATGTTTGTGGAGTGTTTACCCTGTCCCTTACTTTAGGAAACTACTCTACCACCTCCAAGGTTGTGAACTTTTGAGCAGATTAAATTCCAGATATGTATTCCCAGATTTTCTAACTCTTCTTCTCTAATGATGTATTACTTGGGGCCAGGGTAATGTCAAGGCATTGTTCTGGATGAGAGTGAAATATTTCTCCATGTGTTTTTTTTTTTCCAATTATTTTATTTCATATTATTATTTTATTTTTTTAATTGGTTGTTCAAAACATTACAAAGCTCTTGCTTGACATATATTTCATACATTAGATTCAAGTGGGTTATGAACTCCCATTTTTATCCCAAATACGGTTTGCAGAATCACATCGATTACACATCCACATTTTTATAATGCCCTATTAGTAACTGTTGTATTCTGCTAACTTTTCTATCTTCTACTATCGCCCCTCCCCTCCCATCTTCTCTATC
Organism: Callospermophilus lateralis; assembly: GCF_048772815.1. Lineage (NCBI taxonomy): Eukaryota > Metazoa > Chordata > Mammalia > Rodentia > Sciuridae > Callospermophilus > Callospermophilus lateralis. Next base: position 1,441,076 of record NW_027513445.1, read on the forward strand.
TACCCCATCTACTCTAATACATTTATCTCCTTGTTTATTTTCTCATTCCCCTCACAACCTCTTATATGTAATTTAGTGTAACATGAGGGTCTCCCTCCATTACCATGCAATTTTCTTTATCTCTCTCTTTCCACCCCCCACCTCATGTTTCTGTTTAATGTTAATCTTTTCTTCCTGCTCTTCCTCCCTGCTCTGTTGTTAGTTGCTCTCATTATATCAAAGAAGACATTTAATATTTGTTTTTTAGGGTTTGGCTAGCTTCACTAAGCATAATCTGCTCTAGTGCCATCCATTTCCCGGAAAATTCAATGATTTTGTCATTTGTTAATGCTGTGTAATACTCAATGGTGTATAAATGCCACATTTTTTATTTTTTATTTTTTATTTATTTTTTAATTTTTTTCATCTTTCATACATTTGATTCATGTGAGTTATGCTTTTCCCTTTTTACCCCAAATACAAATTGCAGAATCACATCAGTAATACATTCACAATGTTTACATAATGCCATATTAGTGACTGTTGTATTCTGCTGTCTTTCCTATCCCCTACTATCCCCCCTCCTCTCCCCTCCCATCTTCCTCCTCTACCTCATCTGGTGTTTTTCCATTCTCTCCCTCCCCCCTTTCCCCTCACAACCTCATATATGTTATTTTGTATAACGATGTGGTTTTCCTTTCATTTCCAGGCAATTTCCCTTCCCTCTCTCATTCCCTCCCTTCATTCTTCTCAGTTTAATGTTAATCTTTTCCTCATGCTCTTTCCCCCTGTTCAGTTCTTAGTTGCTCTCCTTAAATCAAAGAAGACATTTGGCATTTGTTTTTTAAGGATTGGCTAGCTTCACTTAGCATAATCTGCTCTAATGCCATCCATTTCCCTGCAAATTCCATGGTTTTGTCATTTTTAGTGCTGCATAATACTCCATTGTGTATAGATGCCACATTTTTTTTTTATCCATTCATCTATTGAAAGGCATCTAGGTTGGTTCCACAGTCTAGCTATTGTGAATTGTGCTGCTATGATCATTGATGTGGCAGTATCCCTATAGTATGCTCTTTTAAGGTCCTCAGGGAATAGTCCGAGGAGGGCGATAGCTGGGTCAAATGGTGGTTCCATTCCCAGCTTTCCCAGGAATCTCCATACTGCTTTCCATACTGGCTTCACCAATTTGCAGTCCCACCAGCAATGTACAAGTGTACCCTTTTCCCCACAACCTTGCCAGCACTTATTGTTGTTTGACTTTCTAATGGCTGCCAGTCTTACTGGAGTGAGATGGTATCTTAGGGTGATTTTGATTTGCATTTCTCTGACTGCTAGAGATGGTGAGAATTTTTTTATGTACTTATTGATTGATTGTATGTCCTCTACTGAGAAGTGTCTGTTCAGGTCCTTGGCCCATTTGTTGATTGGGTTATTTGTTATCTTATTGTTTAATTTTTTGAGTTCTTTGTATATTCTGGAAATTAGGGCTCTATCTGAAGTGTGGGGAGTAAGATTTGTTCCCAGGATGTAGGCTCCCTATTTACTTCTCTTATTGTTTGTCTTGCTGAGAAAAAACTTTTTAGTTTAAGTAAGTCTCATTTGTTTATTCTTGTTATTAACTCTTGGACTATGGGCGTCCTATTAAGGAATTTGGAGCCTGACCCCACAATATGTAGATCAGAGACAACTTTTTCTTCTATCATGTGCAGGTTCTCTGATTTGATATCACGCTCCTTGATCCATTTTGAGTTAACTTTTGTGCAGGGCGAGAGAAAGGGATTCAGTTTTATTTTGTTGCATATGGATTTCCAATTTTCCCAGCACCATTTGTTGAAGATGCTATCCTTCCTCCATTTCATGTTTTTAGCCCCTTTATCAAATATAAGAAAGTTGTAATTTTGAGGAATGGTTTCTGTGTCCTCTATTCTGTACCATTGATCCACCTGCCTGTTTTGGTATCAGTACCACGCTGTTTTTGTTGCTATTGCTCTGTAGTAAAGTTTGAACTCTGGTATCGCTATACCTCCAGATTCACACTTCCTGCTTAGAATTGTTTTTGCTATTCTGGGTCTTTTTTAATTCCATATGAATTTCATGATTGCTTTATCTATTTCTACAAGAAATGCCATTGGAATTTTAATTGGCATTGCATTAAACCTGTAGAGAACTTTGGGAAATATCGCCATTTTGATAATATTAGTTCTGCCTATCCATGAACAGGGTACATTTTTCCATCTTCTAAGATCTTCTTCTATCTCTCTCTTTAGGGTTCTATAGTTTTCATTGTATAAATCTTTCACCTCTTTTGTTAGGTTGATTCCCAAATAGGGATAACAGGAACTTACCTCAACTTTGTAAAAGCTATATATGCTAAGCCTCAGGCTAACATCATTGTAAATTGAGAAAAACTGAAGGCATTCCCTCTAAAATCTGGAACTAGACAGGAATGCCCTCTCTTACCACTTTTATTCAATTTAGTTCTTGAAATACTAGCCAGAGCAATCAGACAGACAAAAGAAATTAAAGGCATAAAAATAGGAAAAGAAGAACTTAAATTATCGCTATTTGCGGATGGCATGATAATATACTTAACAGACCCAAAAGGGTCTAAAAGCAACTGCTAGAGTTAATAAATGAATTCAGCAAAGTGGCAGGATAGAAAATCAACACGCATAAATCAACAGCATTCCTGTAGATAAGCAACAAAACTTCTGAAATGGAAATGGGGAAAATCATTCCATTCACAATAGCCACATTTTTTTTTATCCATTCATCTACTGAAGGGCTTCTGGGTTGGTTCCACGGTCTAGCAATTGTGAATTGTGCTGCTATTAACATCGATGTGGCAGTGTCCCTGTAATACGCTCTTTTAAGGTCTTCAGGGAATAGTCCGAGAAGGGCAATAGCTGGGTCAAATGGTGGTTCCATTCCCAGGTTTACCAGGAATCTCGATACTACTTTCCAAATTGGCCGCATCAGTTTGCAGTCCCACCATCAATGTACAAGAGTACCCTTTTCCCCACATCCTCACCAGCACTTACTGATTGATTGTATGTCCTCCTCTGAGAAGTGTCTGTTCAAGTTCTTGGCCCATTTTTGATTGGGTTATTTGTCATCTTATTGTCTAATTTTTTGAGTTCTTGGTATACTCTGGATATTAAGGCTCTATCTGAAGTGTGAGAAGTAAAAATTTGTTCCCATGATTTAGGCTCCCTATTTACCTCTCTCATTTTTTATCCTGCTGAGAAAAAAACTTTTTAGTTTAAGTAAGTCCCATTTGATGATTCTTGTCATTAACTCCTCTGCTATGGGTGTCCTGTTAAGGAATTTGGAGCCCGACCCCACATTATGTAGATCGGAGCCAACTTTTTCTTCTATCAGATGCAGAGTCTCTGATTTCATATCTAGCTCCTTGATCCACTTTGAGTTAACTTTTGTGCATGGCGAGAGGAGGGGATTCAGTTTCATTTTGTTGCATATGGATTTCCATTTTTCCCAACACCATTTGTTGAAGATGCTATATTTCCTCCATTGCATGCTTTTAGCTCCTTTTTCATATAACATAGTTGTAGCTTTGTGGATTAGTCTTTGTGTTCTCTATTCTGTACCATTGTTCCCCCCACATGTTTTGGTACCAGTGCCATGCTGTTTTTGTTACTATTGCTCTGTAGTTTAGTTTAAAGTCTGGTATCGCTATACCGCCTGATTCACAATTCCTGCTAGAATTGCTTTTGCTATTCTGGGTCTTATATTTTTTCATATGAACCCCATGATTGCTTTATCTATTTCTACAAGAAATGCCTTTGGGATTTTGATTGGCATTGCATTAAACCTATAGAAAACTTTTGGTAATTTCGCCAATTTGATGATGTTAGTTCTGCCTATCCATGAACAGGGTATATTTTTCCATCTTCTAAGATCTTCTTCTACTTCTCTTTTTAGGGTCCTGTAGTTTTCATTGTATAAGTCTTTCACCTTTTTTGTTAGGTTGATGTTCAAGTATTTTATTTTTTTTGAGGATATTGTGAATGGAGTGTTTTTCCTCATTTCCGTTTCAAAAGTTTTGTCACTGATATACAGAAATGCCTTTGATTTATGTGTTTTGATTGTATATCCTGCCATTTTACTGAATTCATTTATTAGTTTTAGTAGTTTTTTTGTAGACCCTTTTGGGTTTTCTATGTATAGAATCATGTCCCCAGCAAATAGTGAAAATTTACTTTCTTATTTTCCTATTTTTATGCCTTTGATTTCTTTCGTCTGTCTAATTGCTCTGGCCAGTGTTTCGAGAACTATATTGAATAGAATTGGTGACAGAGGGCATCCCTGTCTTGTTCCAGATTTTAGAGGGAATGCCTTCAATTTTTCTCCATTCATAATGATGCTAGCCTGAGACTTAGCATAGATAGCTTTTACAATGTCGAGGTAAGTTCCTGTTTTCCCTACTTTTTCTAATGTTTTGAACATAAAGGGATGCTGTACTTTGTCGAATGCTTTTTCTGTGTCTATCGAGATGATCATATGGTTCTTGTCTTTAAGTCTATTTATGTGATGAATAGCATTTATTGATTTCCGTATATTGAACCATCCTTGCATCCCTGGCATGAATCCTACTTGATCCTGGTTCACAGCTTTATTGATGTGCCTTTGTATTCGATTCGCCAGAATTTAATTGAGGATTGTTGCATCTTGGTTCGTCAGATATATTGGTCTGTAGTTCTCTTTCTTTGAGGTGTCTTTTTCTGGTTTCGGAATTAGGGTGATGTTGGCCTCATAGAATGAATTTGGCATAGCTCCCTCTTTTTCTATTTCCTGAAATAACTTGAAAATTATTGGTATTAATTCTTCTTTAAATGTTTTGTAAAACTCCGCTTTATTGCCATCTGTTCTTGGGCTTTTCTTGGTTGGTAGTCTTTTGATTGCTTCTTCTATTCCATCCATTGATATTGGTCGGTTTAAATTGTGTGTATCCTCCTGACTCAGTCTGGGCAAATCATATGACTTAAGAAATTTACCGATGTCTTCACTATTTTCTATTTTATTGGAATATAGGTTCTCAAAATAATTTCTAATTGTCTTCTGTATTTCTGTAGCATCTGTTGTGATATTGCCTTTTTCATCCCATATGTTAGTAATTTGAGTTCTCTCTTTTCTTCTCGTCTTTAGCATGGCTAAGGGTCTGTTGATCTTATTTATTTTTTCGAAGAACCAACTTTTAGTTTTGTTAATTTTTTCAATAGTTTCTTTTGTTTCAATTTCGTTGATTTCTTCTCTGATTTTAATTATTTCTTGCCTTCTGCTACATTTGCTGTTGTTTTGCTCTTTCTTTTCTAGGGCTTTGAGATGAAGTGTGAGCTCATTTATTTGTTGGTTTTTCCTTTTTTTCAGGAATGAACTCCAGGTGATGAATTTCCCTCTTAAAACTGCTTTCATTGTGTCCCATAGATTCCGATATGTTGTGTCTGTAATTTTATTTATCTCTAAGAATTTTTTGATTTCCTCTTTTATGTCTTCTGTAACCAATTGATCATTCTCTAACATATTGTTCATTTTCCATGTGATGTAGAATTTTCCCTTCCTTCTTTTATCATTGATTTCCACTTTCATTCCTATATGATCAGATAAAATGCATGGTATTATCTCCACACCTTTATATTTACTGAGGGTTGCCCTATGGCATAATATATGGTCTATTTTTGAGAAGGATCCGTGTGCTGCTGAGAAAAAAGTACATACACTTGATGATGGTTGACATATTCTATATATGTCAGTTACATCTTGGTTATTGATTGTGATATTGAGTTCTATACTTTCTTTATTCAAATTTGTTTGGAGGATCTTTCAAATGGTGAGAGATGTGTGTTGAAGTCACCCATAATTATTGTGTTGTGGTCTATTTGATTCTTGAACTTGAGGAGAATTTGTTTTATGAACATTGTAGCACCATTATTTGGTGTGTAAATATTGATAATTGTTATGTCTTGTTGGTGAATGGTTCCTTTTAACAGTATATAATGTCCTTCCTTATCCCTTTTGATTAACTTAGTCTTGAAGTTGATTTTATTCAATATGAGGATGTCCACCCCTGCTTGCTTACGAGGATTGTGTTCATGGTGTATTTTTTCCCAACCTTTCACCTTCGTCCTGTGTGTCTTTTCATTTCAGATGTGTCTCCTGGAGGCAACATATTGTTGGATTTGTTTATTTAATCCAAGTTACCAGCCTATGTAGCTTTATTGGAGAGTTTAAGTCATTAACATTTAGAGTTACTATTGATGTATGGTTTGTACTGCCAGTCATGTTTGATTACTTATCTTTTTTTTTTAATTTAGTTTGTTTCTCCATGATTAGCTTTCACCCCACCTCTGCCATTACCAAGGTACTTCTCACTGATGGTTTTGGTTGTTGTTTTTCATTTCTCCCTTGTGTAGTGTTTTGCTCAAGGCGCTTTGCAATGCTGGTTTTCTGGCTGCAAATTCTTTTAGCTTTTGTTTATCATGAAAGATTTTTATTTCGTTGTCGGACCTGAAGCTTAATTTTGCTGGATACAGAATTCTTGGTTGGCATTCATTGTCTTTCAGTGTTTGAAATACGTTTTTCCAGGATCTTCTTGCTTTCAGCGTCTGTGATAAAATATCCATTGTAAACTTTATTGGTTTACCACTGAATGTAATCTGCCTCCATTCTTTTGTAGCTTTTATTATTTTCTCTTTGTTCTGTATATTGGTTATCTTTATAACAATGTTTCTTGGCATTGGTCTTCTGTGATTTTGTGTGCTTGGTGTCCTGTGTGCATCTGTAATTTGTATATCCGTTTTCTTTTTTATTTCTGGAAAGTTTTCTGTAATTATTTCATTCAGCAGGTTTCTCATTCCCTTGGTTTGAATCTCTGTACCTTCCTCTATCCCCATGACTCGTAAGTTTGTTTTTTATGTTATCCCATATCTCTTGAATGTTTTTCTCGTGATTTTTTACCAGCCTTTCTGAGTTGGCTAGACTCGTTTCAAGATGATATATTTTGTCTTCATTATCTGACGTTCTGGCTTCTACTTGCTCCACTCTGTTAGTGATACTCTCAATTGAGTTCTTAATTTGGTTTAACATTTCCTTCATTTCTAGAATTATTGTTTGATTTTTTTATAATCTCAATCTCCTGATAAAGATGCTTAACTTCTTCTTTTATCTGTTTATGTAATTCATTTTCAATGTTTTCTTTGACTGTTTGGATTTTCTGTCATGTATCCTCTTTAAGGATCCATTCCATCTGTCTAAGGTATTCCTTGAGTTCTTTATATGACCATTTTTCTGATGACTCTAGGTCCTCCTGAATATTTAGGGTGTCCTTCATTCTTTGCACTCCTTTTCTTTCTTGCTTGTTTATGCTGCTCATGTTAATTCTTTGTCTGTTTGCTGAATTACTGTTTACTCTTATAAATTTATATGATGCTTGGGAGGAAAGATTTTAGAAGGCAAGGGAAGAAGTCACTAAAGAGAATGAGAGTAGGCAGGTAGAATTCAAGGAAGAGAAAAAAAGAAAATGGAACAGAAATGAAAAGACAAGAGAAAAAAATAGAAAATAAAGAAAGAAAATAATTTTTTTAAAAATGATCATATAAAATTAAAATTAAAATTTTAAAAAATAATAATAACAAAATAAAAAATTAAAAAAATTAAAAACATATTTAAAAAGTTAAAGAAAAGCAACAAAAAATGAAAATGGAAGAAAACAAAAACAAAACAAAAACAAAACAAAAAAAAACCCAAATTAAAATAATAATAATAATAATGAATGCAGTCATAGATTGCAATAAACTTCTTTTCCAGTAGGTGGAGCTTTGCCTACTGGGCCAAGCTTCTCCTCTCAACAGGTGGGAACCAATCACTGTGCAGCAGCTCTTCCTCCCAGACTGGGTGGGTGTCCAATCCTGAGTGCCTAGGGCCTTCTCTTGTGTTTCCTCAAGCCAGGCCGTGCTCACCTATGACACTCACCACAATACTGGCTACATGCCAGGTCTGCTGCTCCTAGGAGCCCTGTTTTCATGAACGCCTGGGCACACTCTCCCTGTTTGTCTCCCTCAGACCCTAAGTTTGTAGAGCTTGGGCATGAGAACCCACAGCGAATTTGCTTGCCCTCCGGAAGCCAAACCCCGGAAGCTGGAACAAGAGACCTCAGTTGTCTGCACTGGTGGGAGCGGTGGCCTGGAGGACTGCGCCACGAGTCCCGTGCCACTCCTAATTCCCTCGGTCTAGCTATCGCGCTCAAGGGACAGCTTGGAGTGGTCCTTAAGTTTTCCCCACAAGTTCGCAAATTTATAGAAATTTGTTTCACTTTCAATCACTTCTTGCTTCAGGACACATGTATTTTTCCATGTTTCTTGACAGGTCTTTTCATGAGACTTCTTTCCAAACACATTATTTTCAATTTCCATAATCACTTTTGAAGCAAAACTCACATAAACTTCATGATAAATTATAACTCTGATATTACCATTAGATGTATAACTGGTTGGAATTAATGATTGCATACCAATACAGAATTTCTTATATATTTTCAGATAAAAATTCAATCCATTATTTAAAGTGGAACGAGTTATATTATTTATTCACAGTATGCTCTATTCATGCATTACCTCTATATTCATAGATGCAGTGTACACTTCTTTGTACCTCCAATACTAATTTATACGTCTTCAAAATATGGCTCCCTGAAATGGTGGAAGAAATACTCATGTCACCTGAAATACTTATACATTTAATCACAGAAATATTCGGAATACAAATTTCAAAGGTCACACTTATGTTTGTACCAAAGCCTAAATGGAAACTAAACATGGATTACTAAAAACATCCATGTTCAGTTTGCCTAATGCTGTCAAATGTCAATCCTATGGTGACTACATATTTGTTTCTTCTTAGATTATATATTCAAACTCAACCCTACTGAAAATGTCTAATCCTATTCCTCACTTTAAACATTGCCTGATTTCATAATGGCTCTATTGCTATCTGTTTCCTACATATTTTCCCCAGTTCGTCATTGTGACTGACTCTTCATATGTGCTGACATTTACATTCACACTCTAATCGATAACCTATTGCTAATAAACTTTTTTTCCTAATCCTATACTCACTCTTCTTTGTAAACCTACCGACTATCTTCCTAATCCTACCAACTATCCTTTTTTGACTGGATGTTCTCTTCTACGTTCAATCATGCAAGGTACAAGGTCTTATGCCATTGTATATTGATTTATCTGAGACCTCTGTGCAGAATGTAATTCAAACCTCAGTATCACAATCAAGGGTCCAATGCTCTTCTGGGCTTCAAATGTTAACTAGATTTATGGTTTCATACTTATATTTCACATATATATTCTTGTAAATATCGCAGTTTCAAATACCATTATTCATTCTGCAGAATGATTCCTAAACCAAATCCAACATGTTATTGACCCTAAAGATACACTGTTCCCTCAATCTAACTTTACAGAAGAACAGGGACAGAGTTGGTCTTACAATACTGGAATGTAGGGGATCTTCCACCTGCTGAGAACCTCAAAGGTCCATGCAGACATGATCCCTGGACAAGAGGTAGGCAGCTTGAAGGACCTGAGAGAGCAAAAGTCATCTTCCAAGGCAAACAACCTTGTCAGGATGGAGGGGTGTGTCTGAATCAGCCACTTTCTTCTTAATGTAGAGAAGATGGACCAAACCAGGCCTGTGGGGAGACCAGTTCCCGGGTGCCTATGGTTGATATACCATTCTAACTTGTGACAGTGTCACAGGAAGTAGGGGCAGCCTCTATCTCATGGGACCTTTGGAAGCAACTGTTAGGACAAAGTGTTTTCCAAGGCATTGACCTCATTCAGTTCCAGAAGGAAGTGGCCTACCTTACATCTTTGGTGATGGAACTCTCTGAACTTGGGATCCAGGAAGCCAGGCACCCAGAGCCAGTCCCAGTCCAAGTCTTAGTGGGCTCACTTGTTTAGTTTTACCAATGACAGATTCTGTCTTTCTTGGTACCTACTGATGTGAGGATGGCCAAATGCCAGGAGAGCTCTGAAGATGGGCCTTTCTTTAGTAAGTAGGTAGTGGCTCACCGCTGGCTCCTAACAACTTCACAGTGTTGGCCAAGGAGACCAGATCTGACACAGTACAGGCCATTTCGGGGGAACATAGTATGGCGCACCAGTCAGAGGACACTCGGGATAGTCACAGACCTACTTGGGAAAAGGAGGTGCCTTTTGTGAATGTGGGTGTGAGTTTGTGGTTTTGTCTCATTTTCTGAGAATAGGTAGGAAACGTGGTATGTCTGGTTTGCAGTGGACTGTTTCTAGATAGTCGTTTGACAAGGCGAGTATTTCTATGTCTGTGTTTACCGCTGTGTCCATGGTTGTAGATATTAGAAGAGAGAATGCATGAATGTATGTGTCCTTTCTAGTAGAAAGCTGCCCAGAATTCATCCTTCCCAATTTATGACTGGACTGCAGGTTGCCTTATCAAAGGGCAACAACTACTATCTTCCTAAGTTCCAGATTTCTATCTGAATTCTCGCCAATCTGCAGAATAGTCTCATGGTTTTGTGTCCAAGATAGGTACCACCCCAAGCTCTGTCACATGGCCATGTACTGAATAGCTGAAGGTAATGGCGAGCATCTTAGAAAACTCAGATATCAGTGTGACCAGGTAAGTCTCAGTGGAGAAACCATGCTTTGTGCCTTTTTCTTACCTATTTTTCTGTTTCACTGAATGACAGGAAGCTCTTTGCCTCAGGCCACCCCTTTGTGAAGCATGAAGAAATCAGTTTTCATATGGAAATGAATGGGCATCACCTGTGGCTCTTTGCTTAATTTCTTTGAAAGGGATGTGTCTGAATCAGCCTCTTGGCCCTGTGTGAGGCTGTGGCTTAGATTCTCAGCACCTGATGGATCTAAAGAAAGATCCCATATGTGCATCCAAAAAAAAAATGGCAAAATTCAGTCATTGTGGATGATGTCTCTCTCCTTCCTCTATTAGGTTGCAGACATCCATCAAGTGAGTATAGGGATCCTTTGGGTCAAATGAGTTCTTCAAAGCCATGCAGAGGTGCTTGGATTTTCTCATGATTCCAATTCATATAAAGAATCGGAACCCCACAGTCAGTAGGCCTCAAATTGGAGAAGCAGAGCAGTTGTAAAGGCAGGCCTATTTGATCACTTCTGGTTCACAGGAATGGTGTTCAGGCCACCCTGACTTTAGGCAATTGAGGGCCAAGGGAGCTTATTTTGGACACTCTCTTGCACTGCACCCTTCATGGTTATATCCAGCCAGAGGTTATAATGACGGTCTATGTGGAAGAAGATGAGGGCCATGTGGGAATGTTTTGGTTTTAATTTTGGTCATCTGTGTGGCAGATGGAAGAGATGACTGGGTCCACCTGGGCTTGAACTCTGGTGTAATGCTCCTTAGAGACTGAGTTCTAGAACTGACCTCAGAGAAGTATTGCCATGAATTGTGTTGGGATTTTAGGAGGCCACGCTTGAGAGTCGCACTTGGAAACTGAGATCTAGGCCAAGGGTGTCTTTCCACAGAGCACTGGGAATCTCAGCCAGGATATCACATGATTTTATTCTGAACAACTGGGAACCCATAGTTGAGAGTCAAAACACACATGGACTTCACATTGTAGACCTCAATGGTCCTGGCTTCATGTGACCTTTTGACCACTATTTGGGATGCCTTGCCTGTGATTGTTCTCCAGAGCTTGCATTGAAATGAGCTTCCTCAACATTTAATGGTTCCTGAATTAATTGAAACCCACAGTGCCTACAACTTCTTCCTTGAATAATGGCTAGATAAATACCATGAAATTTTTGAAATTCCCATGACCAGGTGGCACTGGAAAACCTTTGGATGTCCTGATGATGATCATGAGTATACCAGACAGTGACGTGATTGACAGGGTTTCATGAAAATGGTGTAGAACAGAGATGCCAGTTAGTTGTCGCCTGCTGATTATTGGGCCTAGAGCAGTGGTGGGCAGGTGTGTGACAAAACATCTGTGGTGGGGCCACGTGGATATGCCATTGGCTTCCAAATGTCTTGTGACTGATTTGGTTACAGCCTACAGACCCAATAGGTAGAAGCATCTTGTTATATGGAGAGGTTTCAGGGAAATGTTCAGAATCAGGATGCTATGGTCAATGGGGCAAGCTATGTGGGATAGAAGCCTGGTTATTGCATTCTCCTGCAAACTCTCACCCACCACACGTGACAGAACTCCCTCCAGCAATGTGTCCCAGTTGAACTCCTTTATTTCGTGAAGCAAATACCAAACTCCCAGTGCAGCAGCAAGAAACACCACGAAAAGTGGAGGATGACCAAATGTCTTCCCAGTTAACACAGGGAGACACTTAGCCACAGTGACCACAGATAGCTACAAAGAGAGAAATCAGCACTGCTGCCACATGTTCATTCGAAAATAATAAACCATGTCTTAAAGGTCACATATATGCAGAACCAGCTTTGATGGTCTCTCTACAAAGGAACTGAATCTCCTGACAACAACATATATTTCAAGTGCCCAACCTCAGAGGCAGTTTCTCAAGAATTCTTTTGGCCAGCAGAGCTCCATGTTTGAAAAGTGTTTACCATTTTCCTTACTTTTTTGAACTCTGCTACCACGTCCAAGGTTGTGAACTCCTGAGCATATTCCATTCCAGATATGTATTCACAGATTTTTCTAACTCTTCTCCTCTAACTGTGTCTTACTTTGGTAAAAAGTAATGTCAAGGCATTGTTCTGGATGAGAGTGGGAAGATATTTGGGTAGCACATATTTGCATAGACATTGGATTCATTTTTCAATTTTCCCTTCAAAACACTGAATCTCTGACCCTAACCCATACCCAACTAGACTCTGACTACTAATCCTAATATGATAGAGAAAAATAATTAAAAAAAAACAGAAAAGAAGTACAAGCAGTTCAGAGGAGGCAAGGTGTATACTTGGACTTGCCTTTTGCATTATATAGGGTAGGAGTTATAAATCTTGCCAATTTTTTTTTGAAATAGTTCTCCATGTGTTTTTAAAGTTAACAAATATGTGAATTCGTTTCTCCCTTTCTCTGTAGCCTATTAAGCACATGTATTTTTATATGCACATATAGAATTCTACCTGGTACCACACGTACATTCTTGTGATGTGGTTGACTTGGCAGATAAAAATTGTGAGAAGTGATCACTCCTCGTAAACGCTGTTGGAACTGAAATTTCAAACTATGGGTGAACGTCCTAGTTGAACAACATTATACATAAATCCATGTTCAGTAAAATGAATATTTTTGGATCTGTGGATGATATATAATTCATGATGAATTTTGACTGGCATATATATTGCTAGTTTTTAATGTCTCTCTCTCTCTCTCTGTCTCTCTCTCTCTCTCTCTCTCTCTCTCTATATATATATATATATATATATATATATATATATATATATATACACTCTCCAGATTTTTCAAAATATGTAATATATGTGACTTATTATACACTCCCTAAATTCATTCATATTCATGTATGTGGATTTATAATCAACTTTTCACAAGATTATTCTCCAAAATATTCATGCACCTGAAATACATATTTGTTTCCTAGTACTGACAACTAACTTCAGTGAATGGTGTATACAAATCCTAATATTTCTACAGTAACTGACCAAGTTTAACATCAATGCAAGTAGATTCCTAGGGGATATGATGTGTATTTTGACGTTCATATTTATTCAACAGTGGAACATTACTATTTCTTCAGTTTATGCACATCATAGTATATGTATTTCATCCAAAAGTTCAAAAATGTACAGGAATTTGTTTCACTTTCAATCACTTCCTGCTTCTGAACACATGTATTCCTCCAGGTTTCTTTACTGGTCTTTTAATGAGACTTCTTTCCAAATACATTATTTTTGATTTCCATAATCAATTTTGAAGCAAAACTCACACACTCTTCATGAAAATCCTTATCCTAAAATTATCATTAGATGTATAACTGGTTGTAATGAATGTCTGTATATAAACATTTAATTTGCTGTATATTTTTAGATATCAATTCAATCCATTATTTATAGTGGAACGAGTTACATGTTTTATTCAGAGTATGTTCTATTCATGCATTATCTGTATATTCATAGAAAGAGGGTACACCTCTTTGTACCCCCAATACTAATTTATACGTCTTCAAAATATTGCTCCCAGAAATGGTGGAAGATATACTCATGTCACCTGATCTACATATACATTTTATCACAGTAATATTATGGACACAAAATGCAAAGGTCACACTTATGATTGTACCAAAGCCTAAATGGAAAGTGAGCATGGATTAGGAATAACATCCATGTCCAGGTTGCCTAATGCTCTCAAATGTCAATCCAATTGGTGACTACATATTTATTTTTTCTACGTTTATAAATTCAACCTTAACCCTATTGAAAATGTCTAATCCTATCACTCACATTATACTTTGCCTGATTTCCTTTTGTCTCAATTGATATTTTCTTTCCTACATATTTTCCCCAGTTCATCATTGTGAATGACTCTTCACATGTGCTGACATTTACATTCACTCTCTACCCGAAACCCTATTGCTAAAAATCTTTTGGTCCAAATCTTATACACACTCTTCTTTCTAAACATACTATCTTCCTAATCCTACCGACTATCCCTTTTTGACTGGATGTTCTCTTCGACATTCAATCATCCAAGGTAAAGGTCCTATGCCATTGTATAGCGATTTATCAGAGACATCTTTGCAGAACATAAATCAAAGCTAAGTATCCTACACAAGGGCCCAATACACTTCTGGGCTTCAAAACTTACATAGATTTGGTTTTTCAAACTTATATTTCACCTATATATTCTTTTAAATATCCCAGGTTTCCAATAACATTATTCATCCTGAAGAATGATTCCTAACCCAAATTGAACCTCTTATTAACCCTAACCATACGCTGTTCCCTCAATCCAACTTTACAGAAGAGCAACGACAGAGTTGGTCTTACAATACAGGAAAGTTGGGGATCTTCCACCTGCTGAGAACCTCAAGGGTCAATGAAGAAATGATCCTTGGAGAAGTTGTAGGCAGCTATGTAGTACCAAAGAGAGTAAAACTCTTCTTACATGGTAAAGAACCTGGACAGGATGAAAGGATGTGTCTGAATCAGCCTCTCTCTCTCTTTTTTTAAAAGAGACAGTGGAGGGAGAGGGAGTGAGTGAGAGAGAGAGAGAGAGAGAGAGAGAGAGAGAGAGAGAGAGAGAGAGAATGAATTTTTAAGTATTTATTTTTTACTTTTTCGGCAGGCACAACATCTTTGTTTGTATGTGGTGCTGAGGATCGAACCCGGGCCGCACACATGCCAGGTGATCGCGCTACCTCTTGAGCCACATCCCCAGCCCAGTCTCTCTTCTTAATGTAGAGAAGATGGACCAAAGAAAGCCTGTATGGAGAGAAGTTCCCCAGTGCCTATGGTTGATATACCATTCTAACTTGTGACAGTGTCACAGAAAGTAGGAACAGCCTCCATCTCATGGGACCCTTGGCAGCAACTTTTAGGACAAAGTGGTTGCCAAGGCAGCGACCTCATTCATTTCATGAAGAAAGTGACTTCACCTCACTTACTTGGTGATGGAACTCTCTGAACTTGGGATGCAGGAAGCCAGGCATCCAGAGCCAGTCCCAGTCACAGTCCCAGTGGGATCACTTGTTTGGTTTTACCAAGGGCAGACTAGAGTCTTTTTTGGTACCTACTGATGTGAGAATGACCAAATGACAGGACAGCTCTGAAGAGGGTCCTTTCCTAAGAAAGCAGGTAATCGCTCATCACTGGCTCCTGACAACTTCACAGATTTGGCCACGGAGACTAGATCTGAGACAGGGCAGGCCAGTTTGGGGTAACAATATGGTCCACAGTCAGAGGAAACTCCGCATAGTCATAGACATATTGGGGGAAGGAAGTGCCTTTGTGGGTGTGGGTGTGAGTTTGTGGTTTTGTCTCATGTTCTGAGAACAGGTAGGAAAGGCGGTTTGTTTGGTTTGGAGTTGACTGTTTCTAAAAAGTCGTTTGACAAGGTGAGTGTTTCTATGTCTGTGTATCTCACTGTGTCCATGGTTGTAGAAATGAGAAAAGAGAATGCATCAATGGAAATGTCCTGTCTAGAAGGAAGCTTTCCAGCATTCATCCTACCCAATTTATGACTGGACTGCAGGTTGCCTTATCAATAGGCAAACCCTACTATCTTCCTAAGTTCCTGGTTTCTTCCTAAATTCTGGCCACTACCCAGAATAGGCTCATGGTTTTGTGTCCACGATATGTAACACCTCCAAGCTCTGTGACATGGCCATGTAGTGGATAGCTGAATGGAATGGCAAGCATCTCAGGAAACTCAAATATCAGTGTGAGCAGGAAAGTCTCAGTGGAGAAACACTGTTTTTGGCCTTCTGCTTACGTATTTTTCTGTTGCCCTGAATGTCAGGAAGGTCTTGCCTCAGGCCACTCCTTTGTGAAGCCTGAAGAAAACAGTTTTTAAATGGAAATAAATGGGCATCACCTGTGGTGCTTTGCTTAATTGCTTTTGAAAGGGATGTGTCTGAATCAGCCGCTTGGCTCTGGGTCAGGCTATGGATTAGATTCTGAGCACCTGATGGATATAAAGAAAGTTCCCATGTGTGTATCCAAAACCAAAATGGTAAAAATATCAGTCATTGTGGATGAAGTTTCTTGCCTTCCTCTGTTAGGTTCCTGACCTCCATTAAGTGAGAATAGGGATCTTTTGGATCAAATGAGTTCTTTGAACTCCTGCAGAAGTGCTTGGGTTCTCTCATGATGCCAAATCACATAAAGAATCTATACCTGACAGTCAGTAGGCCTCAAATTGGAGAAGCAGAGCAGTATTAATGGCAGGCCTATTTGATCACTCCTGGTTCACAGGAAGGGTGTCAAGGCCACCCTGACTTTAGGCAAATGAGGGGCAAGGGTGCTTATTTTGGAAAGTGTCTTGGGATGCGCCCCTCATGGAAACCTCCAGCAAGAGTTAATGATGAGTGTCTATATGGAAAAAGATGAGGGTCATGTGGGAATGTTTGGGTTTCAATTGTGGTCATTTGTGTGGTGGTTGGAAGAGATGACTGGGTCCACATGGGCTTGAACTCTGGTGTGATTCCCCTTCGAGACTGAGTTCTGGAACTGACCTCAGAACGTATTGCCATTAATTGTGTTGGGATTGTATGAGACCAAACATGAGAGTCACCCTTGAAACCTGAGATTGGGCCCTGGGTGGCTTTCCACAGAGCACTGAGAATCTCAGCCAGGATATCACATGATTTTATTCTGAAAATCTTGGCAGCCATAGTTAAGAGTCAAAACACACATGGACCTCACATTTTAGACCTCAATGGGCCTGTCTTCATGTGACATTTTGACCACTCTTTAGGAAGCCTTGCCTGTGAGAGTTCTCCAGAGCTTTCATTGAAATGAGCTTCCTCACCATTTAATGATTCTTGGATAAATGGAAACCCCAAAGTGCCTCTAACTTCATGCTTGAACAATTGATAGATAAAACCATGAAATTTTTGAAATTCCCAATGACCAGGTGGCACTGGGGAACCATTCGATATCCTATTACTGCTCATGAGTGTACCAGACAGTGCCTTGATTGACTGCGTTTCATAAAAATGGTGTAGAACAGAGATGCCAGTAAGTTGGAGCCTGCTGAGTGGTGGGCCTAGAGCAGTGGTGTGCAGGTGTCTGATAATACATTTGTGGTGTGGCCATGTGGGTCTGTAATTGGCTTCCAAATGGCTTGTGACTGAATTGGTGCAGCCAGCAGAAAATTATATGAAAAGGCATCTGGTTATATGGAGAGGTTTCAGGGGAATGTTCAGAATTAGGTTGCTATGGTCAAGGGGGCAAGCAATGTGGGATAGAAGCCTGGTTGGTGCATTCTCCTGAAGACCCTTAACCACCACAACTTCCAGGACTCCCACCAGCACTGTGTCCCATTTAAAATACTTGTATGTTGTGAAGCAAATACAAAACACCCAGTGCAGCAGCAAGAAACACCACAAAAAGTGGAGGATGACCAAATGGCTTCAATGTCCACACAGGGAGACACTTAGCCCCCAGTGGCCACAGTTTATATACAAAGAGAGAATTCATCACTGCTGCCTCATGTTCATTGGAAAACAAGAAACCATATCTTCCAGGTCACATAGATGCAGACCCAGCTTTGATGGTCTCACTACAAAGGAAGCCAAATCTCCTGAAAACAACATATACTTCATGTGCCCAACCTCAGAGGCAGTTTCTCAAGAAGTCTTTAGGCCAGCATAGCTCCATGTTTGTGGAGTGTTTACACTGTCGCTTACTTTTGGAAACTCCTCTACCACCTCCAAGGTTGTGAACTCCTGAACATTTTTCCATTCCAGATATGTATTCACAGATTTTCTAACTCTTCTCCTCTAATTGTGTCTTACTAAGGGTGAAGATAATGTCAAGGCATTGTTCTGGATGAAAGTGGGAATTTTTTGTAGCACATATTTGCATACACATTGGATTTATTTTCCTATTTTCCATTTGAAATACTGAATATCTGACACTAACCCATACCCTACTAGACTCTTACTACTAATCCTAATATGATGGAGTAAAATAACCCAAACAGAATAGAAATACAAGCATTTCAGAGGAGGCATGGTGTATAGTTAGACTTGGCTTTTGCATGATAAAGTGTAGGTGTTATAAATCTAGTCAATTTTTAATTGAAATAGTTCCATGGGTTTTTAAAGTTAACAAATATGTGAATTCCTGTCTCCCTTTCTCTGTAGCCTATTCAGCACATGTATTTTTATATACAAATATAGAATTCTACCTGGTACCACACGTAAACTCTTTTGAGGTGGCTGACTTGGCA